>NW_020270481.1:289522-443280 GCF_002803265.2 Melanaphis sacchari | reverse complement strand
AATTCATTTTTTTTATACAACCTCCTTGGAAAAAGAATTCATTTTTTATACAACCTCCTTGGGAAAATTCATTTTTTATACAACCTCCTTGGGAAAAACATTCATTTTTTATACAACCTCCTTGGAAAAAATTCATATTTTTATACAACCTCCATGAAAAATTCATTTTTTTATACAACCTCCTTGGAAAAAGAATTCATTTTTTATACAACCTTCTTGGGAAAATTCATTTTTATACAATCTCTTTGGAAAAACATTCATGTTTTATACAACCTCCTTGGGAAAAACATTCATTTTTTATACAACCTCCTTGGGAAAAATTCATTTTTTATACAACCTCCTTGGAAAAGAATTCATTTTTTATACAACCTCCTTGGGAAAAGAATTCATTTTTTTATACAACCTCCTTGGAAAAAGAATTCATTTTTTATACAACCTCCTTGGGAAAATTCATTTTTTATACAACCTCCATGAAAAATTCATTTTTTTTATACAACCTCCTTGGAAAAAGAATTCATTTTTTTTATACAACCTCCTTGGGAAAAACATTCATTTTTTATACAACCTCCTTGGGAAAAATTCATTTTTTATACAACCTCCTTGGAAAAGAATTCATTTTTTTATACAACCTCCTAGGGAAAAAATTCATTTTTTATATAACCTCCAAGGAAAAAATTCATTTTATACAACCTCTTTGGAAAAAAATTCATTTTTATACAACCTCTCTGAAAAATATATATTTATATATAACCTCTTTGAAAAAAGCTATATTTTTAAATTCCTTGGAAAATATTTAAGATTTTTTGGAATTATTCAATTATGTATATACATTCTTTGGCATGTATTTTTTCTATGACCACAATTTTGTTCTTGGTACTACCTAATTTATTCTTAAGTTAGTTAGTCATTACTTAATATCATTAAACACATTATTATATATATATATTTTTTTTTTTGATTATTTCTTCGATGAGCTTTTAGTTTGTTTTTATGTCACCCCTCCTTTCTCCAAAAGGTATATTATGATTCTCACAAAACTTATAGTATACACATTTTCATATTGCATGTACAAATACATAAAAAGTGAGGATGAACTATTTAAGAAAAAAAAAATTCATATTTATCAAGTGATGCGGTTACGTCACGCCAACTCTCCAAAGGTTTTTTCATATAACTTAGCTCCTTTGGTCATACATATTCTGGGCCACTGTGTATAAATTCGTACAAATAATGTACTAATTGATAAAATAATAAAATTTCCATAGTTTTAAAAAGGGGTGCCTGCGTGACGTACGTGTTATGATTGTGTACGACAACGACCAGACGACGCAACAGTACTGCATACTGCAGTTGACGTAGGAGTAATGTTACTTCAGGTATGACTTCATAAAAAATTTCTCACGTTTTAATAATATACATATAATATAGATATAGATATATAACTGGGTAATTAATAAGTTTTTCTTATGGTTGCTATTTAACCAATTAGACTGATTTACAAAAAAAGTGCAATGGTCTATCAATTTAAAATATTTTGAAAATTATTATAGTATAATAAAAGAACGCAATTGAGTTAACTCTCGAAATATTCACATTAAACGTTAACTATTTTATTTTGGTTTTTAGTTTTATGTTTTAATACTAAGAAGTGCTAAAATGTACCTTAAATTATTGACATAAAAAAATAATTAAGTACCTATAGAAAAAATTTTAAACTGCATAAATATGATTCTACATTCATATCATCCTTACTATAGGGACTGATTGGTGGTACATATTACAGAGAGAAGTAAGGTAAAAGTAAATATTTTACTTAAGAAAGAAAATTATGTTTAATACCGGTTAGGAGAGGCAGACATATTTTTACCTAATAGTAACTAATAATTAAGAATACCTAAAATTGCTTGAACTCTTCTATCTTGTTTCTGCTATTGATTATTAAGGTCAATCTTAGGGATAAAACATAGTAGAATAACTATGAAAAATATTATATATTTTTTTACACAAGCCCAGTAAAAAACAAGTATTTATAATTAATAAGAACATTAGAAATAAAACAATGTAACGAAATCGGGGTACTACATGAACTTGGTTAATATGAACAATTGATTAAGGGTAAATTGTAAATAATCATAAAGGAATTTACAAAATTTTTAAATATATTTTCGACTATTAATTAAAACTCCGTCTTAATGTTCAAATTCACAAAACCGTCGATTTTTGCCAATTATTGGTTTAAAACAGTTAAAATAAATATAAATACATTGTTTTATAAACAATAATTTTTCATTTCTTCTTAGTAATAAATAATTATTATAACGCTACTGTTACCTGGAACTGTGGCCTTATTAATTATTTTCATCGTATTAATTTTTTATTTTTTAAATTTTTTTTTGAGTTGAAATCACATTTTTAATTATTTAAATTTATTAGTTTTCTAGATTTCTGAGTTATTGGTTCCACATAATATATTTTACATACACCTTTTTGGTAAGTAGGCACTGTAAGTAGACAGATTATTATAGTTATTAGATTTAAGAGACAGTGATTTTTGGTAATTATTTTCCTATAATAGCTATTTATAATATGATTATATTATGATGTATTAAAATTACATAATTATTTTAACCGTATATGTTAAAATGTATAGTTATCTAAAATGTATAGTTGATAATTTATTACTTTAAACATACTTGACGTATCTGTTAATTTAAACTACCATAAGAACTTAGAATTTATTTTTAATTTTAATTTTATATAGGTTTTTAAATTTGATTTACTAAGAAAAATGTATTTTGCTATTTTTTTTTTTTTTTTTAATATTTGTATTAGGTATAATTTATAATGAATAACGTTCGAGGTCTTTTCTGCTATTAAGTATGAAAAACTACACCTTCGAAATCAGTAAAATTACGACTTCGATAAGTGAAGGAGTTAACGATTGGAATTACCAGCTATATACTGGAAAATAATAATATGTTCTAGTAAAACACAATCTGTAACAGCCGAAGACGTATTGCCGTATATTGTCGACTTTGGTTAGTTGTGTCAAACTCTCGCGGGCAAGGCACATGAATATTAATGACAAAACACCGCAGTTCATAAGTGTTTTAACGTGAGAACGGATATAGCGTATATGGTGTAGGTACGCACGTGGAGGAATACAACAAATTGCCGTCGACATTTCTCGTACTGGATGCGGTGCTCGTCAACTCTTCTACACAGGCGCTCGTCGTTCTCATTCACCCTGCCACCACTATGTATACGCATATAATATGCACAGGTTTCCTACTCCCTATCTTTAATCCCGGACCGCAGTGAATCCATATTTATTCTATACATGCGTAGTCTTCTTCATAACGTATCTGCACGCCTTCCTCGTTATAAACTTGGACTGCGAGTTGAATACTCATCTGGAGTTTAACATATTGTTCTTGTATCGTATAATACATCCTCCGTCGTTCTGCGACTACTGATTCCGATGCTGTAGGTACGCAGCACGCTTCAAATACAAGACTGCATTAGAATATACTATATTATATGATTAAGTACACAGTAATACGTATACATATTATATAATCTATATGCATATTATATGCACATAATATATATATATATATACTTCTCAAACTTAGGGCCGTCTTTATGCAGTGCCAGATAAGAGAAATATATTTTGTGTACAATATATATAATAATCGTGTATCATTAAGAATACACTTCACAGTATACACATTTATTACATCGGGAAAGTTAGTTTATGTTATTAACTCACGAAGTTAATACATAAAAATTAAACTTTAGTATTAAGTTTAATGTTATAAAAAGGTTTGAAAAATTAGTAACTTAGTTTGGATAAGTACGAGTAATCAGTATATTTTTTTTCCAAAATGAATATTTACAAATTACAAACTATTCCAAAGTAAAAAAATAAAACTACATACAGTATATAAGCAAAAACAAAAATATATATTAAAAATAATACACACGATAGTAATTAACAGAAAAAAAGCCGTTTAAATGCAACGATAGTTTCTTATACTAATATGAATTATAAATTATATCATTCAATTTGTAGTTAGTTAAACATTTTTTAAAAGATCAATGTGCCAATGGCTTTTTAAAACATTGAACTGGGATGTCTGGAAATGTGATTGTTGATTGATTTTAAATTCATGCGTTTTGGTTAGGTTATAATTTTATAAATGACAATGTATTAATGTATATAAAGTTGTAGTTATATCTATGTTATTTTAATTGTTATGAAATCCAATAATAGTGCAATCAAAATTTCACTTATAATTTAGTATTTGTACTAGGTACACATGACGTTAAGTATAAATAATATTACTGTTTGTTTTATTTTATTTCTAAATAGTAATTGTTTTTGTAAAACTAAAAAATATTTTAAATCTATGTGGATCATACTAGATAAAAATATCAAATAATTAGTAATTGCATAAAATTAAAAAATGTAATTTAAATATTATTGATAATGAAGTAATAAGCAATAACAGTAGACTCACTCGATTGAATCCAATTTTTATTTAAGTAAGTATGTGTTTAACGTTTAATTTGAAATCGTGAGGATATTATTTGAAAACATAATCTAATTTTAACTAGACGTTAATCAAAACGAATTAACATAGAGAAAATGATTCGTTCAAATATTTGCGAAGCAACACGTGGTGTCCGTTTCCTTCATGCCCACGCCGTGGTCGCACCGGTCAGTAGTTAATAATGCACGTGTGGTTGTCGGCATTTTAGGGAAGTGCATCGTTTTGACCACAGCTAAGTATCGGCCAGTTGCGACTTCGCCCACCTGAGGGTGAAATATGTTTATCAAACGCAGGGGATAGAGTTATATAGTAAATGGATAAACGGTTACTATATTATATAAATACTTGTTTTAAAGTGTTGATTTTAGTGGGGGTAATATTGATGGGAACAATATCAATTTAACGGAAAAACATTCAAGATGTTCACACGCGGATGGTGTCATTTTTCGAACTCTCTATTTAAAAATTGTATCAATATTCTTATGAGCAAGAGAACTTTTAAATTGTGATCAGTGATCACTTATCATATAATAGTAAAAGTGTATTAGAATTTATAGTATAATAATAATATGTAATAATAAATAAAGTTATATAAATCTTAAAATTTTATACTTAAAAAAAATCTAGTGTTCTAATAACTCCAAATTCGATAAAAATATTTTATGAAAAATAAAAATTGATGTTTAATTATAGTATAATGTCAAGACGATAACTTTTTATTATTACTTGTTCAAGAATATGTGATTAAAAAAATATTTTAATGCATGTAACAAAAATATATAATAATTTCATTTTTAAAATAAACTAGATACTTTTTAAAAATAAATTATAAATAGTAATTTGCATTTAATTACATTAGGTATATTATGTTCCAACAAACATTTAGTTACAATTTATGAGTATAAATCATTAAACTTATTATAAGACAAGTAATCAATAAAACTATACTTATATTGTCTTACACAGTACACACGTATATAATTAAACCACTCTGAATTTCACTGATTATGATAACATTGTTGAAATTTCGGTATTAATTGCAATTATTATGATAATTGTATTATAAACAACAATATCGTCGGTATTTTGTCAGAACGTTTTCTTATTCTTATTATTTTTTAAAAGTTATTAATAATTATATTTAATAAATTAATTAAATAATTAAATACATACTAACAACTTGCATATAAAAATGTATCATTAAAAACGGTAATAGAGTATAATTTATTGTTATGATGTTATCACAATACATGAAATATGTTATTAGGCATTTACTTTATTGTATGTGTGCAGGATAGAAAAAAAATTTAGTAATGCGCCCTCTTAAAAAGATATTGTAAAAACAAAATATACAAACATAAACTGACATAAAAAAATTAATAAATAATAACAGCCTAGTAAAATAGGAAAACTTGTAGAAAAATAAAATCAAAAATCAGGTTAAATTACAATGACTACACCTACTAAATACAATTTACCCGTAAATTACAACACTAGAAAATGCGAAACTTTATTAATTATAGTATATATTATAGAATAGGCAATAACAAAACTAACGACGGATATTTGATTGTCAAAGTATAATTTCTGTCACGTTTAGTTAAGCTTACAAAACAAAATAACAGTAAATGAATCTTGTCGATTTAGAAGTACCCACAAAGAAAATATAATAACATACCTAACCAACTCCACGAAAGGTACAAATCGAGATAACTAACAAAATAATCATTTTTTTATGTGAACTGATTTACATAAATAAATGTATGTAAGTAATAATTGTAAACAAAATGTAAATGAGTAGTATTATTTACTATATTGCTGTATCATAATTATGTAATAGGAGTTTATAAATTTTGGCCAAAAAACAACACAAATTACAATAGGTGGTATTATGCTGTATTAAAACGTCATACTTTAAACCAAATTTTGGATATGTATTACAGGTGAAGACAAATTTAAAAGTATTAACGATAGTTAAAAAAAAATAAAAAATTATGTACAACACGATAACATTAATACCAAATATTCAGTCTTGTTAAGAATACTTTTCAAATGCATTATCATATTACGTATTTAAATACCTGGTGTCATTTGTATTTGAAATACTTTCTTTCAAAAATATTTGAGTATAAATGTAAATACATTTCTGAAGCATTCAAAATACTTTACTAATCATTTTTTTAAATTTGATATTGAAATATTTGTATGTTAATCACATGTAGATTTTTAACATTATTTATAAAATATTTAAATTATTTAAATTAATTAGTCAATATCTCTATAAGTTATAACAAGCTTGAATAGATTTAAGTATTTCTCATTTAAGAGGAGGGAAGGAAACTGTGGTTAGCATTCTTGTTACGTATTTGTTTATTTAATAAAATCTAAAAAATCTTATTTAGATTCTCAGAAAATAATTACAAAATATTATTTTAGAAACAAAATTTAAAATAGTAAATTATGAAAATATTTGTTATTATAGAATACAAAGGTAAAATGAAAACAGGATTTTTAGTATTCTAAGATAAAAATATGAAGGAAAAGTTCTTGTGGAGTATTTAAAATATATTTGTCAACAAGTATTTTAAAAGTATCTGGAATAATAATAATAGTAATAATAATTAAAAAAAAACATGTTACATATCATTTGAAATCATTAATATTGGTATTTTCTCACAAAAACCGAGTAAAAACTTTCTCAACAGTACGTTTTAAATTTTTTTCTTTTAAAAATACGCACACGCTCTGTGTGTATAATATAATGTATGGTTATCGGGCTTGTTTTTTGTTCGTCGGAAAAGAAGTTTACGATAATATTAATATAATATGTTGTTGTTGTAGAGACGTGCTAAGTAAGCATTTCTTACGGGTTGTATATTATAATATATTATAACTACAGTTTCTTGTGCGCGGTGAAACTTTAGATTCTCGTAATCAAAACTCCTTAATGTAACCCGGTAAGGGTATTTTTTGCCTCTAATGCATTGATGGTGGCAGCCGCTTTGGCAATAGATTAGGGACAAAAAACATTACGTTACACGCGCACGCGCGCATATATTATTATAAATCAAGGGGAAAGGACGGCGAGGTGGTCCATATTTTACGGAGAAATTTGATAAATCAGCGTGAGTCTTAAGATTTCTGCAACCTACTCAATCCCTACCCGGCCTGCCTCGAGTTGTACACACACGGCGTGCGAATGTACACGTTTATATATATTTATGGGGCGGCCGTCATTAATCTCCGGTCAAAAATTACTTACGGGCCACAGATGCTGAGGTCGGTTTTCTTGCGTTTTCCATTATTCATCCACCCCCGTCCTGGCGGTCGAGTGCTGTGTCGGGAGAAGACGCACGCGCTGCTTTACGCACCTACACACCGCGGCACGGGGACGGATGGTTATATTATATACATACACTACATATATACGCGGCGGTCGCGGGGGGGGAGGGGGTGGCGGGTGCCTTGCTGCAGGAAAACCGACAATATTTTTGCTGGGCAAAAACGGCGGTGGCGGCGGCGGCGGAGGATCTAAGACGATGTGAATGCCATCCCTTCCTCCGTCACATCTGCCGCTGCCGCGTCAGGACCAGCTTCATCGACCCGACCAGATGGCGTCCCCATTGGGGAGCGGACGGTTGCTCGGGACACACCACGCCGCTGCCAACCGCCGTCGCTGTCGTCACCACGCGCGATACTCGGGGTTATTGATGTTTTTAGGCCGCCGCGCGTACGCACACATATATCATTAGAAGCGCGGAGACGGCGAACGCGCCGAACACCTGCTATATATTATTATTATATTATGACGGTTTTCCGAAAACGGTCTTTTCGAATTCTTTATCCGTCGACCGATTTCATTCTCATCCCGCTACGAAGAACAGCCCTACTTCGCACCCGCCGTTAATTGACGACGACAAGCGCAGATATTATATACGTATATACGTATATATATATATATATATACACTGCGAGTATTTAAGAAAGTGACAAATCGACATATTAGGTGATATGATATGTACAGACAAAATGATATATATTATCGTGTAAATTTCACTTTGAACTTGAGTATTGCGAATGACGTCCATTTGCTATATCGCTGTAGCCTGTCCTAGGGCACACGTAAGAGCTTGTAACATAATATTAGAAATATACGCGATTTAATTTTCGATCGCGGTCCGTAGTGTGTGTTTAAGATAATATTTCAGTCTAAGCAAAATCCAGTTCGACTAATATTCCACGATTGGCACGATCCCTTCCAAATAAATTTTCCTCGAATCATATTATAGTCAGATATTACATAATTATTGCGCTGCGCACGTTATTCTTAATTATTTATGGTTTTTTTTTGAACTCATATTTATTTTACAGTACTTTCACAAATTAAATATAATACAACTAAACGAGAAAAGTACGAAATTACTTACGGCTATGTTGAGAATGTACCCTATAATATACATTTTTCTATATTATATTATTTTATCAAAATAATTTGTTTTTGAATTTAATGTTTTAATCATGAGATTATTGATGGTTAACAGTAGATAATACATGTTATCGTTGAAAATATTTTTTTTTATTCCTTAACCTAACTATGCAAGCATATGTATTAACGAGTTTTTCAACCTATTCAAAAATTATTTTCAACTACATGATTGTTTAAGAGTTCTCCAGTGACAACATACCTATAATACCTACTAATTTCTTTAAGATAAACATGATGGAATAGAATTTTGATAATATGTTGAATTTTTTTTTATTTGTCTTGGGTCGACACAAGATTGAAAATGCTCTACGTCTTACAAGCTTTTAAAAGTATTGGCAATTATATATTACCATTGTCTATTTACTACGCAATTATAACTTACATAGATATCTCTAGTATCATTTTGATTTATTAATAATTTATATACAAATTCGATTGATTCGTTTTAATACATATTTATTTTACATCTCATTTGGTCTCAGTGCTCAATGGAGAAATTCAAAAATATAAATTTTTTTCTGGAAATTTCAGTTAGTCTTACCTCCTTACCTCTGTGACAAACATATTATTAAAATGTTAGAAAGGTGAGTACCACTTTGGTGTACAGTGGGTGTTGAGTTAATCACTGCGATTGACTTGTTAAATTTAAATTCGATGATAAATCATTGTAATATTGTATACAAAAAATGATTAAGATTGGAGACGGTCTACCAGTAAGTATATTTTAATATAAAAATAACAGTAGTTTGATTTATAGGCGTTTATAAAAAAAAATAATTAAAAACAATTTTTAATTATAACTCTATAAATAGCCTAGATGAGTAAAAATATTAAAAAAATTATGTTATATATAGGAAACTATTTTTTTTATTATTTTGAAAAATGTTTGGAATTTTTTTTATCTGACCTCTTCAAAGTACCAGATAGATCCGATTTGCTAATAAAAATCAACCATTAAGTAGAAAATCAAAGCATTTTTTATTGTTATACAGAAGAAACACACTTAATTGTAAAATTAATATATGCATCTTATTAACCTCTCAGAATCTAAAATATACTAATTTTAAAGTATTATGGTGAAATATGCTCGATAGTGATATTTAAACTTATTTTACGTAATGTGTAAATTACTTTTGGGAATTATCTAAATCAAACTATTTGATTTTTTTCTGGGACGCTAAAAAGTTATAAATTATAAGCTATAAGTTTATAATAATTATGTAATGTACAAAGATAAAATATAACTTGTGAACTTAATTCTTGCTATACATAGCGTAAGGTATAATTATTAAGTAATAAAATTTTAATAAACGAGATCCCTATGAAATTTAAAAGTTCTTAAAATCCATTTTTTGTAGCTGTATTTAACTGTATACTTATTTGTCGTCTAATAATGGCTTTCAAAAATTGTAAGTAAAATTAAAAATCGGCATAATTTATACTATGCAGAGGTCTGATAAACCCTACGCGCGGCTATATTAAGTGGTTTCGAAAGTGTGAACAATCAATAATATGGATAATTAATATATAGATAGGTACACTATTCAATAGGTACTTATTATCATATTATAGCTTATAATACGATTATGATAGTATGAAACGTATAATAACCACTACACTTTTTGAAATTATATGCCTAAGCGTAGGTTACTAATTATTTTGGTTAAGGAAAATGTATAATGTTAAAATAAAATTGTTACTTTGATGGTAAATAAGTTATAGCATGGGAACATAAGTACTATACTGAAATGCGTTTGTCGACAGGCAGAGTCGAACCCTCCGAAAATAAGAAAAAACCTGTTGTCATGTTATAATGTTACGGATCATAGCTGCAATCGTTAGAATGTTAAACGCCGTGAATTATAATAATATGCACGGAGTTCGATTTCCCACAATATCTCCTCGTCGGTCGTATCCGCGATGTCGTCGAACGTATCGGAATCACTCCGATCAGGTTTTGTGCGCCCCTTATTGTACCGGCGTCCCGATAATAACAATATTACTATTTTGTATTCTTTTTTTATTATTCGATTCACATTTCGCTGACCGATCAAACCCGTTCGACCGGCGAAAGCAGGCAGCGTCGGTCTTACGTTCGGTAGTCGAATTTCTCACGGTCCGAGCCGGTGCAGCTAATGTATACTATATACTCGTAGGGGATGATGGATACAGGTTTTTAGATATACCGATTTATGTCCGTTCGATTGCTACAGTAAGTATTTCTTCTCATCCGAATGTCCACCACTTAATACTAATGAAATATGTATATGTAGTTAGTACTCACATATTTCTTTTTAAAATAGTAACCCTCCCTTTCCCCTATATAGGCTACTACTGGGTCGCATAAGAGGGGTGCGGATGGATACATAACCATGGTCGATTAAATAAACTTAGAAATGTTCGATTAAGATAAAAATAAACATGCATGTGATGGTTATTGGTTAGTACCTACGCTTGTATTTAAAGTTTAAAAAATTGCTATGAACTATTTTATAACAGCTCTATTAATGTCGTTAACAATCGAAAAAAATATTGTTCTCATATTTTGTTAGTAAGATTTTACAATCTGAAAGTGTTGGCATTCGTACTATTTGTGTATATTATTTCATAACACAAAGATTCAGTACGTTTAAAATATCCGTAGCGATAAAATGTTTTTACTCTCTTCTGTACACTAAATTAATTATAGAAAAAAAGCGTAGATATATAAATATTTAATTATTAAATGGAATTTTGTTAGCGTGGTATTAATAAATTATTATGGTTGTAGGGCATCTTTGCGATCAGAGAAACAGAGTGTAGGTGATATAATATGAGTATTTTTAAGTTATCGTATTATGTTTTAAAATTAAAAATGGAAAACAGCCCATGTAAAAATATATTATGATGTTCTTACATTTAAGTTTGATAATGGGTCAATTCACTCTAATATTAAAATTATAACATTATAAAACTGTAACTATAGATGTTATTTGAAAAAAAAAAATTGAAAATTGAGCTTTATCATACAGATAGTAATATATTTATCATACACTAGTTCATATTAGCTGACATCGCTTGGGTTAAAATTATAATTTATCGTTTTATCGTTTTGTTTCGGTTAAACTATGTAATACAAAAACAATCACAATGATTAATTTTGTTTTTTAATTTCTTGATTCTGGACATATTTTTGATCAAAAAAAAAAAACCGAAAACAGATTCAACGAATACTTAAAAGTCGTCATAAATCTAATATTGTTAAGATTTGTAATTATCTTTGTGTTTACATAACAAATATTTTGAAAACTTAGAAAGCAAATTGTAAAAAAAATTTTTTTTTTAAACATGTTTAATGTTTATATGCCAATATATTATAAACTAATTATGATAGTATTGTAGTGTGTAACCAATAGTATAATCATTGACAAAAATAAAAAAAATATTCAATCTTCATAAAACTAAATTTATATGTGAGCTACCCTATAGTAACCTATAGCGGTTATAGGGGTTAGAAAGATAATATATAAATACCTTTTGAGCCTGAAGTAATCTACTGATAAAGCTTTTATTGAAAATCTTTGTGAAATGGTCGACAAAGATTAGAAATGACAAAAATCGCCTATAGAATTCTATTTACTTATTTTGCTATAATGTTGTGACACTATAAAATTACTTTATGCAGTCCTAAAATACGATTCAAAAATGGTTTGATCGAGAATTGTACGATGACGGACATGAAAAAAAGTCTGATGACAATCGTGTTTTTGTCTAAACGATTAACAGATAACGTGGAAATCACTATGGTTACTTATTCACGAGTAAAACAATTTAAAATATATAATAATATAATATTAAATTTTGTATTGTTTGATCATTAAAGAGTCAATGATAACTGTAGTTGAGAATCCGATGGTAGTCAGTGCTTAAAAATTATAACTATAGGGCTAGGGACTTTATGCTCTAAAAACCTTAAAATGTGCAATCATTTACGCTCTAAAAATATGCAAAAATGATTAAATATGTTCTTAAAAATATTTTTTCTTTCATGAAAAAATAAAAAATATAAATTTATTAATTTTTAAATAAGACTTTTTTAATCTAATTTTTTCAACAAAAAAACTGTATTTAATCTAGAATATTAAATAAGCTATATAAATGTCAAACGAAAACACATGCGGTATTAACAGACGAATAATTCACATCAACTGACTATATTCGGCATATTCCTTAGGACTATGTTTTTTACAATACACAAATAATTGAGAAAATACACAGTAGGTAGATTGTTTTATAATTGTATAGTAACTACGTATAAAATATTTAATTCCCTATCTCATATATCATTTTAATTTTTTTTTTTAAATAAAATATGTAAAATATGTACTTAAAATATAAATATGCAATATTAATATTATAAGAGCTGAATATGTAAAATATACAATACAAAAATTATTATTTTAAAATTCTAGTAGTACTAAAAAAAAATGTCTTTATTACTTAGCTATGTTTTGAATGAGTATTGGAAAACATGCAAACTCTTTAAGTTCCTAACCTTAGTAGTAGATAAATATCTTGAACAGTGGTCGCTTCAATCGAGATATTAATGAGTACAACACCTGTCTGTACAGCCCTTATATTAATGATCAGAATTGTGCACATTCAAGGCATACGATTCTATATGATTTTTACCCAAGATTTTAGTGTGATGTTGTCAAATTGCTATGAAGTTACGTAGGTATTCAATTTGGTTATAGCGATTTACATGTACGCAATATCATAATTAAATATCTCCAAGTTGACAGAACTTATATACGTTGTTTTGCCTAAACATATTGTGACTATGTCAAAAACATTAAATCGTATTGACATTTGTTTTCAGTGTATTTTATACTGTTTATTTTATATACATTATACCTAGCATAGATCTAAGTATATTTCGTGACTATTGTAATAATGTATATTTTATAGTAACATTTATAAAATATAACTGCGATATAATTGTTATGTATCAGTTAAGTATTATAATATTATAGTTGTCAATTATCATTTGGAAAGATTGAAAGTTACTCGAGTTAATTTTAGATTTTGGGAGGAGTGATGAATGTATTAGTTTTATAATAATGCGTGTTTTTTTTATTTATTTATATTTTGTATGCGTTCGTGTAAGCAAAATTGAAGAAATACTTCGATTTTCAACTTTGAAAGGTCAACTTTTGAAAATATTTTTATTCTCTTTTTTCTTCAATATTTTTCAAAATAATTAGGGAAAATAAAAAAATATGCATTTAAAAAAAAATCATGAATTTTTACCCAAAAATAGTTTTTAACAAATCCAATTTTGTTTTTGAGTGTAAGGTTTGGCATATGGACATAATAGCTATATACACGAAAAACAATACATATAAATAAATAATAATAGTGCTACAAAAGTTATAGCATCGATAATTCCGAACGATGCGTCGACGTTGTCGTCGTTCGTTAATTAAATAATTTATAACAAAAACGAATGTCGGTTTCAAACGATAGTATCTAAGTATAACTTCGTGCAGTCCATCTTGACGCCGATAAGATTTAAAAAACAGTGATCTAAAAACTATATTATATTGAAAAAATTACCTCATGGATTTATTAGGAAGTATGATTATAATATTTTTTCAATAAAGTTTTTTTGGCCTCTGTTTATTTTTAAACAATAGTGATTTTCGAGCCAAAAGCTTGTTATTGTTTATTCATACACTTTTGGTGCGAGTGTCCTTGTTTTGCGCCGTACCATAATATGATCATATAATATTATTATCCGCTATGACTTTTAATTTCGTTCTGTCGTCGTTTAAGTAACAATGTATTGTGTGAAATCGATTACCTTTTCGTGGGGCCACATTGGTTTGTAATATATGAATTCAAAGTTAAAAATAAATGATAAAAGCTCATTTTTTAGACGACCTTATTATGACATAAATAAAATATTATGAACTGAAAATAAAACTACTATTATTGAATAATATTTGGTGGATAATTTTTAACAAGTAGTCTAAGCCATAGGTAAATATAATTCAGAGTCTTTAACGTATTTTGCATCAAATTTTCATTGCGACACAGTATAGTACTATTATAATTTAACATGAAAAAATTGGCTATATTTCGGATTTTTAATGAACAGTTTAAATTTAGTGACTAATAATCAATTAATTAAACTATAAATATGTACACATGTAAACTTAATGATTGTAAAAGAGAAAGTTGTTAAAAATTTTTACAGTTCTGAAATAATTACTGTTGTACATACATTCTTTAGCGATTTATTTCTTTTTTTTCCATTAAAAAAAACCGGAAACGGGTGAGAACTGTTTTTCACAATACTGCCACACGGTCCCGTAACGTTTATTCATCAACAATTAATTAAAATATTATTAATATTAGTTATATATACGTGGGGGTCTTTAACTACCCTGAAAAACTGGCCTTCAGCTTACAAAAAAAAAAAAAAAAGATAGAAACGGATTTACCTTACCCGTCCACCTCCTGTCTGTTTGATGCGCTCTGCTGCCTCCTTAAGTCTGAGTATCGTCTCCACTATCCTGCCAAACGCTATCCTCCGCTTATCCACTGGCGCCTCAATCCGCCTTCTTCTCGACATATCATCTGGGAGAAGCTCCTACTCTGGCTCCAGATTGATATCAGGAACATCCTCGGGCCTTAGTCGCCAACCGATGCACTGCTCCATCTCAACCCTACTCTCCACCCAGAACGAACAATGGAACAGCGTATGATTCGTTGTGTTCAGCGATTTATTACTACCACCACTTAAGTGACCAGAATACCATAAATCAGTCGGTTTCAGTTTGGTTCTCAAATGTAGGCAGAATATTATGTTATACTTGCAATCCTTGAACTATAAATTAATCGGTTTCAGATTAGATTAAAGTAGATAATGAAACAGAACAATATTCCGATATGACGAAAATAAAATAAATAACCACACTAAAATAAAAATAATTAAAAACAACTTCTCAAAACTGATATATTATTATATCATACTGTTTTCGGAAACCGAGTTAATAAGAATAACAAATCTGTTGCACGTGAAACACTTTTTATATTAATTTTTTTCTAATTTGTTTACTTATGTAATATTTTTATATTTTAATGGCACGCAAGAAATAAAAACACAAAAATCATACAAGTTTTGGCAGGTCACATTAGAAAAATTTGCCACTTCTGCCTTATAGTCTATATTATAGTACTATAATTTCAAATGTATTAAATATGATTTAAAATTAATAACTACCCCAGTAAATTTTCTTCACGGTCTGTATTATAAACACTGTCTTTTAGACATTTTTATTTTTATTACTAATATTTTTCTATATTTTGTGTTGGACACTTATTTCGTTACGTTTCACAGCGTTTCGTGTAGTATTATATATATTTTTTTTAAATTTCTGTTCTTCCGTGTAACGCATATATTCTATAATTATAATAAATTCATCAATTCTATTGATATGTTGTACGATACTATTAATATAATATTTTGATAACCCTAAGACGTCGCGTGTGTGTACTTTATGCGTAAATATAATAACATGTATAGGTATGTACCCCGGGATATTGTAGATGCGAATTACAAATATAAACAATAATATTCTTATGAAGGTAACATTATACTCTCACTGTGTACATTGTGTAGCTGTATTGGTAATAAACTGCAGAGTAAGGAGTAAGGATATACGAATATGATACGCTCGGTTGGGATTCGAATACGCGTTAAAAGGTTAATTGCGTTAATGCGCGTGGTGTATTATGCTGTAATATTATAGGAACGAGCGGTTATACATAAAATATAAACCATCATTTTATTTTTTTCCGATGGTAGCTGTACGAGCCATAGTAGTATGTGATCGTCAAAAGTGTTTCAGTAATATTGAATGTTATTTTATTTGTCGACCATTTTTTTTCCAACTATAAGTTATTAAAAAATAAAAATTTCCTCGTTTTATATTCAATTAAAATGTATATAAAATCTACAAAAAATTCCTACACCTACAGTAGTTATTATAAAACACTTTAATATTTTAATTATTTATTCAAATTCTACTATAAATTTATTGTTTGGTCGTAAGAATAAAATGTTTGTTAAAAAAAAAAAAAAAAAATGTAAGTATAAGTATGTTGTTATTTTGAAGAGATTATTGGTTCTTAATGGATTATTGTTATTTACAACTTGTACTAGACTTAAACAATAAATATATCAAAAAGTTCTTATGTGAACATCACTTATCACGTAATACTTATATAATTTTTAATTTAGTTTTATGTCATGTAAAATACACTCAAACACACATCGATTCTTTCCTCAATGAATCATACTATAGGAAACTTCATAGGGATTTCATATTTCTTGGCCGATAACAGACGACAGATTTTATTTAAGATTGTATCAAGGTAGTAGTAACAAAACAGAAGTGGTGAAATAGCAAACGGATTTATAAATGGAAATATAGGAGGGAGGGGGGGTTCAATACGTAATTTTAGCACGGCGACACGGCGTCGACAATAAATCTCTGTCACGTCAGCCAATGAATAATAATAATAATAGTAATAACTACTATTATTACTGCCGGGTGGAAGCTACTGAATCGGTGATTTATATATCATCATAAGCTCTGTCAGCTATAAGTCTCGTCCACCTACCGCTACTACAATATTTGTATTCCTATACGACTGTAGTTACGAGTAAGTTATAAACTTTGGAAATATCGGCTGCCACGGGGATCTTATAAAATATGTTTGTTTAGGTAACCGTACTGTAATAAGTGTGTACACTGTGAGCGCGTATATGTAGCGAGTATCGAAAATCGGAAATACGGCCGTTATTTTATCGTATTATTTTTATTCTCGGTATTTATGGCCATATGGAATTGCATGCACTATTGTTATCCGATTTTCGAGCACACACCTTATTGTGGTGTTAGTTTTTCTCGTTGTTTATTTTGATTTTTACCTTAAACGGTTTACTGAAAACGACTCAAACATTTTTTACATAGATACACATTTTATAATAAGTCATTAAACATTTTAATAATTTATTATTATGAAATAGAACAAAATTATTACAGAGTATAGGTTATAGTATAGTTCATAAGTTTCATGATATATATTATTAGAAATTGTATTGATATCTGTAATTAATAAACATAATATATATATATGCATAATAATGGAAGATTTATTTTGTACACATTTACAATTTACTTGAATTTCGAAGCACTAAATACGGCACACGATTTCCGCTTAAATTTTTCACACACATACACACGGCTTGCGCAAAAATGTCTTAAACAACTATTTTCTCCAATAGTTTTCTCACATTTTCCATCTACCTCTTCAACGTGTGCAACAAAGACTATGAAATTTAACCACCACACAATCATCTGCGGAACACCCGCCCAGTATACGAATTATACATATGTACACACACACACACATAATATATATGTATAATATGATGCAGAATGGGATACACAGAGAGTCAGTGAAGGGAACGACGACGACGACTACGATAATGTGCTCACGGGGTTTCTACGGGAATAATAAAACCTCTCCGCCACTGCCGAGTTTCCTCTTGGGCGAACAAACGCATATTCATCAGAGCATAAATGGAGAAAACGGCCGCTCATGCGACGGTCTTGTCGTCGTCGTCGTCGTCGTCGTTGTCGGTGCAAGGGCGGAAAGGAGAATGAGCGCTTTCATTCTATGCGTATATACATAATTTGTACTTTCCTTTTCCGTTCTTAGCAGGCACGTGTGCACACATACACACACACACATCGCTGTCGCTTGCCCGGGCCAAGAATGCTCGCGCAATTAAATGCGTCTCACCGTTGTCGACGCACGGTTTTATGAATATAATAATTTGCCGAAAAGGTTTTCGGCGCGATTTGTGTGCTCGGAATTTTAGTTTGTTCATTTTAAAATCGTCTACCTAGTCGGTTTGTTTATATATATATATATATATATATATATATATATACAAACAGGATGTCTCACCGTACTTGTCCTCGTACACATTATCTATCTGCTCGGCTACATATTATAATATACCTACCCGACTCAGCCCTTGTTCAATCTTTAAATTTTTGATTACATGCGTTATGTTTATAAATTGCCATCTCAAGGTCTAAATTAACCCAAAAATAAATACATGTTTAAATTGTTATCGATTTTGAGAAAAGGTATTAAAAATAACGGACATTCTGTAATATCTGTCAATACGTATGTGTTAAAAAATAAAAAATACCATTTAAGCTTATGCACAAACATAATTTGTTGAGTGTTATTTTGTAAAGTAATATAATATATTATAATATATATATGTCAATGTCATATATGCGCTGTTTCAATACATGTTAAAAAAAATTTTCGGGGTTACCTATATGATATGAATAAGAGTAATTCTAAATGTACACTTTTAAAATATAAAGTCTTCAAACTTGAACAAGCTTAACATGAAATTACATATTTTATATTTTATATATCTATTGATAAAATAATCAACCGGATTTGCCACTTTTTCGTTATTTGAATGTTATTGATTTCTTTTTTAATTTAAGGTAAATTATTAAACCATCCCAAAAATATAAAATATTGATGCATTGTATTCGCCTTCAGAAGTCAAACTTTAGATAAAAAAGGTATATTCTTAAAATAAAACAAAATAAATAAATAACTTAATAATATTATAGAAATAAAATTTCTGTTAAATATTTTTAAAAAATTAAAGTATTTAAATATATGATTCATTAATTGACAACTTTTTATTAATTTAATAATAATAAAAAAAAAATTAAGGTTTTAAAGAATAAAGGATACATTATACCTAAACTCTTCTCTCACACACTATCTAACAATCCTTTCTGTTGTCTCAAACATAAATTATTATTTGATCTATCAAATAATCAATAATGATTTACTCTTCCTAAATTAAAATATTGAAAGTAGAGTTGATGGATGCTTCCTTCCCTCACGTCTAGTAGAAATTATTAACTTATTTACTTATTATATTACTTTTTTATATACAGACTGTAAATAATTTTTAAAAATAAAATAAAAAAAGTAGGTAAGTAGGTACCGCTCTGGTGTGCGTAAAGTGTCGAGTGAGTCACGATTATTATTGGTGCATTGAATTTGAATTCAATAATATATGAAAAATATTTTACCAAGTGATATGTTTATTTAATTTAGCTATTTAAGTTAATTAATTTATATTTAGTATTATGGTTGTATAAGTTTTTTCCAAAAATATTACATTATTTATTATATTATTAATATTTAATTATTATAATAATATAAACTTATATAACATAAAATATAATAACATCTTTCTGCATGTGCGTAAAACAATAAAAATAGATTCATAGTACAATCTAAAAATAGATAATATCTTGAAATAATTCAAAAATATGATCACGTATAATAAAATTTAAAATAATATTATAATATACATAAAAATTTTAGGTTCCCATGAATAGTGTTTTTAAATTATAAGAAAAATAATTAATATAGTTATTTGTAATTTAAATAAGTAGTTTCGATAAATTTTAACTTAAAATGTCTATAAAAAAAATAATTGTCTCAATGGATTTTATGGTTTTAGTATAAACTACTTATGAAATATCTTGCGTTAAATTTCCAAAACTTATATATAAATAGGAAAGTATTATTATTAATTAGGCACAGAATAGTTTTCAATATTTTTCGATTTTAACAAAATTCATCAAAAATCTTAATTAAAATACGTATATAACATATATATAAAAAAAATACGCCGATGTATTTTTAATGTATTTATACAGATATAAGAATAACTTGTGTGGGACGTTGAATTAAATTTTCAAAAATTTCGATCAAGTGAATAATTTTCGATTGATATTTATAAAAAAATACAAAAAAACAATTGAAAATTTCTCATACTTATAGTTAACTCACAATGAATTATTTTGAAATTTTTTTGCATAATGAAAATAATTAAATAAATATTTGATAAAAAACTGCAAGTATCTATTATCATTATTTTTTTGTTTTTTAATACTATATTAAAAATTGTTTGAGGAAAAATGATTATTTTACGGGTGAATATTGAATGTCGTTAACATTTGAAATTTAAAAGCTTATAAAAAATTAATTTAGCTTTCCTATAGAATTTTTTTCATATATCTATAGGTTGAAAAACTAATAAAGAGCCTTGTATTAAATTTTTAAATCTTAGGTATAAAAACAAAAATGCTTATGCATTTTTAACAACAAAATAATTTACTTATTTCACGATTTTTATGAATTTCGTTAAAATTCTAATTTTAAACATTTATAAAAAAATATTGCAGCTATTGATTTTTTCGATATTTTTCATTAAAAAAACATAGCCCATTTTGTCAAAAATTGAATTTATGTAAAAATTTACGTTTTCCTTAATTTTTGTTAATCTCAATTATAAAAATGAGTACTAGGAAGTTTAAAATTTAATCTATATCATCATGTACTAATTTCACAAAAAAAAAAAAATAAATAAATAAAAATAAAACACATTTTTGTAAAATCAATACATTTACTGCTCTGTTCAGAATCTAAAATTAAGTTTTGAATCATTTAGAAATCGTGTTTTTTTTTCTGTCATTGTCTTTTTGAAAGTAAAAATATTTCAATCGTCAATTATGAGAATATATAATAAACATTTATCTTTAATTGATTTTTGTTATTATATTTTTATTAAAAACATTGAATTCTAGAAACTCGAATCATTTCACAATAACTTTAAGTTATCATTTTCTATATACTATGACATTTTTAATATTAATAATATTTATAATTACTTAAAATTAATTTTTTTTTTCATATATAAGTATTGAAAAACATTTTATGTTCTATCAAGTATTTAAAAATTGAATATGAAATACCTAATAAATTTTGCTTGAATCAATTTAAAAATATAAAAACACATTATCACTCATATATTTTAATTATAAAATATTTTTGTATATATAATAGACCTATAGAGGCTGATTTTATAGTATTTAGGTACCACTGTTCTCTTATTGTTGTCGTTCAATTAATTATTATAACTAAATAACTATTTTATATCACTACGACATATTATATTTACTAGGATAATATATTAACAGTTTGATAAAAAATGGTTTCAACGATTTCATAAATTTCTACAAATATATTTTTGTTAACTGTAATCTGTTCACTGTACCAAAAATCACCACTTAATTTCCGGTATTTACAGCATTGAGTGCTGTACTTCTTTTTTGAAGATGAGAAAAAAATTGACTATATATTAAAATCAATTTATTAATTTTAAAATTAAATTCTTAATAGGCACCAGATATAATTTTTATTTATAGAGATATGTTTAGTTGATTATTTTACGAAATAGGCACTAGTTTTTAGAGACCGTATAGAATATTAAAATGTTTATGCAATTATAATAGGTGCAGAGATAATATAAGTAATTTTTGATTAAATTAAATATATTAAAATTCTGACTTAATTGATTCACAAATCAAAAACGTGAATAAACATCCAAGTATGTATTTACTTTAATATATCTAGCCAAAGTTAATTAAAAATATAATATTTTGTACAAGATATTATAAGCTCTTCACTACTTTTAGTATTTAGCTTCATGTATCAATTCAAAACATCCAATAATTATTAGTCTGAGAATTTAAGTATTTATCTAGGTTAAAACTTGAGGACTTCTTCTATAAACAAGAACATTGCCCATCACATTAATAGGAAAGTTTTCTCATGCGATAACTTCTCTCATCAGCCGAGATCCTGCCGCTGGAATGCATTCGATTGAAAACCTTGGAAAATTTCAATGGGGGTGGCAAGGTTGATAAAGGAAAGAGGATATATAATATATATATTAACGTATGTGCGGAAGAGTGGTAAAGAGGTATAGAAAGAGAGAATACGATACTGAGACATATAAGTAAGAGAAAGATAGAATGAATGAGAGAGTATGAGAGAATTGTGAGAGAAAGAGACTTTGACGGAAATGTCGTCAGAACTTTGTATAGAAAATTAAATCGCACGGTGTCTGTGGTAGTGGGTGAAAAGCGGGTCGGTAGAAGTGGAGTAGTGGATGGCATTTTCCATGATGGCTTCTTCTTAAAACCTACCCCACCGTTAGTCCGGAGGGTTGGTACGGTAAGGTGTTTGTCAAGGAAAGGGTGGAGCTCCCAAAGTACCTCCGGCATTCTTATTGGCCCAAAGAATTTCTACATGCACGCACACACACACACACGTATACACAAATACACACGTACACATTTACGCACTCGCGCACGCATACACATATACGCAAGAGAGCTCAGTTATATATAAGTATATACGATATTACGTAAGCGAAGCACAAAACACACAGAGGGATGAGTTTTGCCGCTACCCTCTCATCACCCATTCTAGTGGACGGCGTGTTCCGGGCGTTTCGTGTTAAATTAGAATTTCCCGGAGCCACTGTCTTTTAGCTCTCTTGACGCGGCATACAATTTAATAATGCACGCTAAGACGGCTCGAAAGTAGACCCGCAGGGACCCTTTGTTCCTTCCGAATAATCTCGTATACCTTAATACAAAACCCGAAGACATACACCCCGCTTGCACTACCCCACCAGCCATCTACTGAGCGGTGCAGACCCGGCACGTCAAAGTCCCACCACCCAGTCGAGACCGATACCGATGCCGCCACCACCGCCACTGTCGACAGTGTGCTCGGGAAGAAATTTGAATCGTATTCCTCCCCCACCGACGCCCAAGGCTCCTTCTAGTACAAAGTCGCAGTCGTAGCATCTCGCGCCCGCTTCTAATTAATATTTTGCTCAGCGTGTTTTATCAAACGAGTCACTATAGGTATCCTCGTCCTCTCCCTTTGCAGTACTTTATGGTAATACGAGATAATATACGCGCACTGTAGTGAGTGTTTAGTAACATGGTGAATTATTAATAAAACGAAAAATTGATGATCTATTATAATATTATATTAATGTTGAGGTCATATCTGTATTACGATATAAATGAATAGAAACAGCGGTTATATTAAATAAAAACAAATAAAATATTAAAAGCATCTAAAACAGTATCAATTGTAGTTACACAATTTGATTTTTTTTTTATATATATATAATGTTTTGATTAGTTATATTAACATGACGATTAACGAATTTTTATGTTGGTATAAAATGTTAGTGGTTAAGACAAATTTGTCTAGTAACTTAAAAATCTTAATAATTACCTATATGAAACATGAAAAACTGCGGAAAACAATCTTAAATATGTAATATTTTATTTAGAACACTATATTATTTTGTTTAAACTATAGGTTCATTTAGAATTTTTATTTATTACCAAGAATTTAATTTATACAAAATGGAATTTTTAGTTGTTACATTATAATTATAATATTATTAATTATTAGCTAAATTTAAATGTATTAAACTAATAATCATTATCTGTACTCACGATAGCGTAAGAGTATTTTCGTTTGTACATTTCTTCATTAAATTTAAATTTTTAATTTTCATTTGAAATCCAGCTGCAATCAACTATTGATAATTTGAACAAAAAACCGGAAAAATGACGTTGCTGTATCGTAGATTTTTAGTGCATTTTATTATTATGTACCTATATGTATTACATTTGTACTTAATGATAAATTGCATATCATTGTATACAAAAAACGAATTTTGTGTGAAAACTGCGCGACAACCTCTTTTTTTAATAATTTATCTATGTTAATGGTAGTATTAATTTTCTATTAATATTAAACGTTTATATAATAGGTACATGTTGAACTATTTTTTTACAAAAAAATTACATGTATTTTATTATTGGTAATCGTAATATTATTATTAATATAATTCAATACAATGTATCACATAGTGGCACCAATAACTTCTTGGTATAAATTGTTTAAAATAATTTTATTAATTCAAATAGGTACAAAAATTATAATATTTACCTGCATAATGGAAAAAAAAACTTAGACAAACTAATCTACATTATACTATAATATTTATAAAATTAAATAATTATAGTTATAATTTATTCTAATTATATAATTATTATGTTTTAACATATAAACATTTTAACTTTTTTTAGTCAATAAAATATTAACTTATGTTTATTTCACAAACGGTACAAATAAACAAGTAACCAATTTTTTCTGGCTATCCGGTGATAGACAGCACGTATTTTTTGATTTTATATGTACCCATACATACTTTATAAGGTTTTGTATTTGATAAGATTAGTAATATATACTTTGAGTAAAATAATTTGTAGTGTTTGAAAGGCTAATTGGTTAATTGATTCAGTTTAAAATCTGTGTTCAGAAGTTAACATACAGAGAATGATTGGCTGGAATGCTTTATAATATGAATTTTGGATGGGTTCACTCAGCCTTAAATTTAGATAAAACAATATGATATATTTATATACAGAAAGTTTAGTGCGGGTAGAAGTTTGGATATAATAGCTGGATGTAATAATTATAATATGTTCTATGGATTTTTTTTTACTTAAAATATAAAGGCCCTTAAATTAGACTTGTACCTACTAAGTGTAATGTCGAGGTATTTATAAACGAAAAAAGTTGAAATTGGAGTTTCTTGGAATCTAAAGAAATAGGCGGTTGAATTTATTTAAAAAATATATTCATTGACACATTTTAATAATTTTAATATAGATATTAATAAATATGATAGTATTCTTGTACTAATTTAACAGGATTGTGTATTGAAACACCAATCATCAAGAATCTTAATATTTATTAATTTATTTTATTCAATATCCGGTGTATAAATATGAATACTATTTTTAAAAATATATTGAAAATATACTGTATTCATATTTAGCTTTTATAATTAACTCGAAAAAGATATTTAAAAATAATCAGTTTATAGAGTGTTATATTATACTGTTTATGTTAGATTACAAATAATGGTAAAAAGGAAAAATGTGAAAAAAATAAGGAAAAGTTTAAAATGTTAGAACTGCGTGGATCAAAGTTTTTAAACAGAAATAACAAGTGTTCATTTTTAAATAACATCTCTTTATATAAAATAAGAATGATCAAAAAGGTGACTTACTTGAATGGCTGACAATGGATTGTTTCGCGGTATCTCGTATTAGAGATAATATTTGATTTTCACAAGCATTATTTGCCCGATAGAAAGTGTAAATAAATAAACAAAAAAATAATATTCAAATTTTAATTTAAAATTATAATTGATTAAAACCGTAATAACTTGTAGTTACATTATTTGTATGTGCATCGCGTAAATATAGCATGTTAGTACAACACTACCTAGGCAGCTGAAACAAAATGCAGTATCACCGGCAGTTATTGTAAAGTGAAAAAAAAGAGAAAAATAAATAATTTTCTTTCAGAGAACGGTTAAAGAAAATATTTATTACGTACCTATTCAAAATCATACTTCATAGAATCATTTTTCTATTATTGTTCATTTCTTTAGGAAAATTGAATCAATAATCAATATAATTATAGATGTTTTTATTATTATTATATTTATTTGATTTTTCAATGTGCTTACGAAAATTTAATCGTTTAGTAAAAAGAGCATTATCATAGTTTAAGATATGGTATGTGGTGGTGGTTAGTGTGGAAAGTTGATAGGTCTCTAATTTCAAAGTAAAAATTGTTTTGCGGGGTCGTAAGAAGATTTGAAAATATTTGTAATGAATTGTAAATTTAGTGAATTAATGGAAAATTTTATACTGGTTATTGACTACTTAGACAAAAATATGTAAAAGTTACGTAAAGTTGTCCTTTCCTTACAAGTTCTAAATATTAAAAGTTTAGATAAATAGAATAGAGTACTTTCCAAAATGTTTGTCCACTACTTCACTTGTCTAAACTTTAAATACTTTTAACTAATAAACTATTTAAACTACTTAACAAAATGTTAACTATAATTAATCTAAATATTCCGAATAACATTTTGCTTTTGAATATTAAATTAAAATGTATGTGGACTTAAAAATAGAAAAAACTAAATAAAATATAACAGTAAAAATATTGAAAGTATTTATTTCTTTCAATAATGGTGTTTGTAATGACTTAAAATTATTTGAAATACAGATTTTTAAAAACGTTACATTTTTCTAAAATTTTGTAGATTTTATATTAAATGAGTCACTAAATTTACTCATTTTAATACCAAAGTATTAAGTTAGAGGGTCAACAAAGACAAATACATCCATATTTTTTTCTCACACAATGCTACACATTCCTATTACGCACTCACAGAAGTTTCACAATGTTGTTGATTAAGCATACGAATTAATGAAAGATTTTGATCAATCAATAGCTTAAAATTGTTATTAGCCTAGGGAAAAAAAATATTGCAATTTATTTTCTTTTTTATGTTTTTAAATAACGAACACTATAAGATATATCATCACTGGATGATATAAGTTAGCTTAAATTTTAGCTCTAAAATTAAATGTTTCTATCATATTTTATAATATAAATTCTTTAATATATATTCAAGTGTATTAATAATTTACTAAAATAAACAAGTTTCTAGTAAAAAATAATGATTATTAATAAGTAATATTTTAATAAAGTTTTTCATGGCTTTAAAGAAATTTATTCAAAAATGCATATTTTTAAATAAGCATTCATTTTAAATTTTTTAGCTTGTAATAAATCTGTTTTTATATCTAAAAAAAAATATGCATATTATTATATTATACACTATATAGGTGTATTATCAAACTAGATTAAATAGTATGTTACTATATTATATGAATTATAAAATTTTGTAATTTTATTGTATACCAAATAAACTTTGAATAAAATCTGAAATAATGTATATAATTTATTCTTACTCATACATTCTGCATTGTCTGTCTTAATATTTATTTGTAATAAGGATGTTCATATAATTATGAACTATATGCGTCAACCATTTATTTTTGAATTTTATCTATAACATATAACTCATTATATTCATCACTATAATACAGGACATATGAAGTTTGAGATATTAATTTACTTTTAGAATTTAATAAAGATAAATAATAAATATTAAAATCAAAAATATAATTTTTTAATATTTTTTCAACTCAATTAGTTACTTTTAAATGTGTCTGTTAATTACGATTTATTTTTTTGAAGTAACATTCCCATTTAAGGTTATTTATTTCACCGTAGTATACATATCTACCTATTTGTTTTTGGTTTACAACTGATTCAAAAGTATTTACGTAATTTTATTAATATTTACTTTTGATAAAAACATTTTACTTTGTAAAATAACCTTGATAAGAATTTGAAAATTAAAAATACAAATGATTAAGCAATACAATTATTTAATAATAACACATATGTATATATAACATTTGATACTATAAAACAAATTAGATACTTTTGTAACATTAGGTACTATTGATATTTATTTTTTAGTTAATATCAACAAAAATAAGAAATATTTAACATTTCAATAACAATAAATTAAAATTTGTTTTTGATTCAATTAATTTAGATTAGTTAGAAAAATTAATCAGGTCTTGATAATATCACACTTTTTAAATACTTTTCTATTTTATTTTACTGTTAATTTACATACCTACTATATTATTTGTGTAGTCAACAAAGAAATGTCTACCTATTTAATAAATAGTTGATGACTACTGGATTTAGGTTAAGTATAGCAGTTAATATTAATACTCTAATCAAACAATATTACATAGTTCAATATGTTTATAGTTTGTGAGTATTTAATTAATCTAAATTTGGATGTATGTTTTATAACGAATAATGAATTGAAATGAAAATTAAATAATAACAAGCATCTCATAGACTAATTAGAAGTTATAATTATATAAATGTAAATTTTCACAGTTTTTTTTTTTTTTTTTTGTAATTGGGTGTTTTAACTAAATACAAATTTTTTTTTTTTTTAAATTAAATAAAAATATTTTTTTAAACCAAACGGTAAGTGAAAGTAACTTCTTGTATTTTGTGTAATTTTGGTAAAGTATTTAATATTGCTAGTTGAATTCGTCAAATTTTTTACTCAATTTAAATGTTATTATTAATAATAATAGAAAAAAATAGAAAAATCATTAAAACAGGTGTATCATAATATTATGTAAATTAACAAGTTTCTTCATTATAATATTATACAAGTATTTAAATATTTAAGTAAAAATAAATTATTTAAAAAAAAAAAAAAAATAAAAAATAAATATTACATTGTTCTATAATAATTATGATTTAAATAAATATAAGGTTTGATTAAAAAAAGTTATGTGAATATATGAAATACGAGTTAAATAAATATATCATTCCGTTAAATGAGAATTTCAGTAATTATTTAACAATAGCTTGGAAGAGATTTCATCTTAACATTTATTTAAATGTTTTTTTAAGAATATTTTTAGTATTTATTGAAAAATTGTATTTTTTTCGGTGATATAAAATTACACGTGTCATGTTATCGTGGCGTACTGGTGTGTATATCAATATTTAGTATAATTTAAATTTGTATTGATGTGTAAATAATCATGAAATCTACGTTTCTGTAAATGCCTTCGTTTGAACTTATAAAAATATTTAAATTTAAATATTGTGTAGGTCTTCAGATTTTAAGAATTATATTTATATGATATTTGTTTTAAAACAGAAATTTTAAAAGCTCAATCATCATACAAAAATAACAATTACAAAGCAATCCGACTGGTAGAAATAATTTACAAAAAACGACTAAGAAAAATTATTATTTATAATATTATTGGTTCTATGCTACATATTATGTAGACATACATATGTATTTTTATAGTCGTAGAAATTATATATTTAAACGAATAGATAA
Organism: Melanaphis sacchari; assembly: GCF_002803265.2. Taxonomy (NCBI): domain Eukaryota; kingdom Metazoa; phylum Arthropoda; class Insecta; order Hemiptera; family Aphididae; genus Melanaphis; species Melanaphis sacchari. The sequence continues at coordinate 413,351 of NW_020270481.1, read as the reverse complement.
TAACAATTTTATTTACGTATTATATATTTTAAATTAAATGTAATAAAATAGAGACATTACTGTATTAGATTTTTTCATAACAGAATTTTGTATAATTATTCAGTATCAGTATACTATTTTTAATATACAGATAACTACCATAATTAAAAATACAATTTTTTAAAATAAATAATAATATAGTATACTAATTACTAATGATGTTTAAATTTTTGATTAACCTAATCTAACCTAACGAAATTTTGTAATAACTAATGATTGCATTTTAAATTTAAATTTTTACATGATATAGGTTAAATTAATTAGCATCTTATTATTCTGTTTATTTTTATTGTTTTGCTATTGATGCATATAGATACGTATATGTTTTAATGTTTCGCTTTATTATACGTACTATTAAATACAATCCACATAATGTATAGATAATATTAATAATATTTAATAATAAATGTATTATTGTGAGATGTTTAAAATATTCAAAAAAATTTTTATTAAAATAATATAAAAAATATTGTTAAAAATACTAGTTTGATAGCCAAAAATATTTTATAAATGTTTTTAAATTATTATGATAATTGGTAGTACCTAAGCTATATATTTATTAATATCACTAAAATCATATTTCGTTAAAAGGGTAGTTTTTGTCTTATAAACTATCAAACTAACCTATATCTGTGTTCATTAAAAGCAATTTTGTTTCGTTATTTGTTAGCTTGAAAGTTTATCATTTATGTGAGTTAACCTAATTTTAATGCGATTGTAAACATTTTAAAATTTCAATATTTTACATAATTAATAAAATACGAATAAAAGCTTATGATTTGCCTTAAGACCTAAATAATAATATTTTTACCTTAAGCTTAATAATGGAATAATTAACTTAAATATTAAAATTATCAATATAGAATTTGTTTTGCTGGATGAAAATTTGTTATGTTTAACAGTTTAACTTATGTAGGACGGAGACAGCAAATGCGATTGTGATGTTCTCTTGTAATATTGCATATCGTTACTAAATAATGTTTTTGATGTATCGAATTATAAATTAAAATCATACACAACTCAAGTATAATACGTATGGATCTATTTTAATTCAAGAAACAAAATAATCAATAACACTATTAAATTCATTCGCAAGCTGAATAAGCTATCGAGCCAAATGTGATTTAGGTGGTCATTCATTTTTATACAATATTGAGGAACGATGTTTCGTTATAATGAATAATATAACATTAATGTAATGAGTAATTTAAAGTTCTACGTTTATTAGAAGCATCAGCTTTTAACGAGAGTTCTGATTTCGTGAGATGGCGGTGTCCTCGGTGGTTTTGCTCGCGATGTAACACGCAGATGGCAGCACGCAATGATATTGCCGGTATACTGATTCCTGAAAGTGAAATTAATGAATAAATTAATATCATTCTTTGTTCTTTTTTCAACCTTCTAACGTTCATCCTAAAATCTTTAAATCGATGGATCAAAATCGTGCTAAGAAAAATAGTATGCGGTCATTGATTCGTCCCAATTGACGTTTACCTATCCTGATTATAGGTATTTTAGTTGGTGTTTCATTTTGTTGGCAAGGGACAGTACAAGTACAAATCGGGACGCGGTTCGTACAAAATAAAAATAAAAATTATAACTCATATAGCGACCACTGGTTTTATTTTTATCGTAATAATATACTACCTATCTGTTACAGTTAAAGTATGTGCACTCGGCGGCGCCGATCGAGTTTTATATCGGACACATATTCAGAATCGTACATTACCGTTTTATCGTTATTATTTCAGTGATTGGCGTTAAGGCATGGACTGTTTAGCTGACGTGTAATAATATTTATAATATTATGATTTATATCGAATAATAATATACTCACTTATTGATGTTTTAACAGCGTTGCACAGCGGCGGAAAATACAAACGAATAAACCATAACATGGTAATTGGTTACCTGTATAAATTAAAATATAAGTGTATATTATACAGAAAATCACTTGCGCAATACAATATTATTACTGTGCACTATACAGCAGAAAATCTATTAAAGTTCGGATAATTCAGATGATTTACCGGTCACGCCATTATGGTTGGCGATTGAATTCGTTCCGTTTTTAGGACTTTAAGAGACTATCATTCCGTTTCGACTATAGTCGAACGGTAGTTTACCGTGGTCTATAAATTTCACAATAATATCAGTGAACGAGTTTGTGACACTAGACAATAATATTATTCAACCGTCTTTGTGCCACTTATGTATTATTGCAATAAAGGCCAAACTTCCAAATGGATTAATAGACTAATGATACGACTTATTAGTTATTACAATGATGCACAATAATAAAATTACCATAAACGAGCTGCGAAAAGAATCTTGAACATATTGCAAAATGCCGTGCGCAAATATTTTTGATGGACGACCCACGTAATTATTTATTTCGACGAAATGACTCATCTCCTAAAAAATATTTAAAAAATATTTATAATATTATATAAAATACAGAATGTATGTAATATAAACAGTTTTGTTTCTTAATCACTGATTTAAAATAACGATAACTTTACGTACATTTTGATTAAAATTATATTTATAATATTTTAATATTTGCTAAGAACGTTTTTACAGATCCAATTACCTAGTATATAAACATGATATTAGTAATATATTTAGTGATTTATATTTATTTATTCAACAGTCATTTTTTCGGTACCTAAAACAATTATTACTGTGTATTTTTAAAAATAATATTTAAAAAAGTATACAAAACTTCAAAAATAGTGTAAATTTAATTTGTTTCTCAAAAATATTATGTTGTAAATTTTAACCAATATAATTTTTTTGATACGCGAAAATGTTCAAAAACAATAAACATTAGCTTAATAAATTATTATTGGATTATATTGTATTTATATATTATACCTGGCGCTTGATGTCAGCGGGATTCTCAGGAAATTTCAACTGAGGAGAATACAAAAATATACCGTAAAGTTTGTCACAATTGTACAGCTCTTTCTTAACTCTCTCATAATAATAACAATATTAAAAATTATGTTTTAAAAATCAAATAAAATTGATATGCTTTTAAAAATAACATTTAAAATTTTTAAATATGAGGTATATTAAAAATAATATTTGACATACATTTATTATAAATATATCAACTTTACTTGATTTTTAAGGCATAATTTTTAAATAACTTCTTTGAGATCAAACCTGTAATCTCATTCACAGATGACAAATAATGTTAACTCATTGAAACAATTCCAATAAATCACGTTAAATTATGAGAAAATTAATAATAGTAGCTACTTAATAAATTTATTCATTACTTCGGTCATCATATTTCTTGTACATATATGTTTTTAGTATACCTTTAAACACATGATGACATTGGGTAAAATAATGACTTAACATAATTAGTAGATAATATTGAAAAATTCGAAGTACTTAAATTAATATAAACATGAACCATCTACGTCTGCTTTAGAAAGTTAATTTTTTACTTTGAAGTTTTGTTTGTTATATTTTTAGTTTAGCGATATGGTTCAAATATCAAAGTCAAGATAAAATGTTGTAAAACAAGTTTTAAAAAAGGTCGGTTTCGACAAAAAAAAAAAAAAAAAAAAAAAAAAAATGGAAAAAAAAGTTTAAAAAAAGGTCGGTTTCAAAAAAAAAAAAAAAAAAAAAAAAATAAATATGGAAAAATGTAGCAAATAAATAATTATTTAATAATTAACACAAAATACATAATATTTGCCACCTATATGAAAAACACTAGTTTTTATTATAAAAATAGTCAGTTAAATTATGATTTAAAAAAAAGTAATGATATGAAGAGATTTATCTCTTACACTTCTCCTTACCCGGAGAGCGAAAAAACTCAATATAATCATATTAAACAATTCGTATTTTAACGTATTATAGATATATTTGTATGAATAGATCCTCTAATATACTTAGTTAATGACTTATATTTTACAAACATTTTTTTAACGTTGTAGCAGATCCTAAAGAGTTTTATTTTTGTAGCGCGTGAATAATTTATTAATAATTTTAAATATAAATAAAAAATGTATCCAAGAATGATAGTTCTAAAATTGTCAATAATTGCAGGTGTACAAAAAAATATTTTCAAGACAAATAAAATTAATATTTTAGAATCGAATTCATTGAATATTACTCATATTAACATCTAATTTCTGTAGTTAAGTTTTCCATTTCAATAAGTGTAGGTAGGTACTCTCTTAGTCTTTTCAATATTGTTTAACAACTTACTACTTTAATGTGCAGCGGAAACTTCTGCGTGTTTCTTCAATGTGGTTGTACGGCAGTATCGTGAGTTCAAAGTTAAGGCGAGTAAAACATTTTAATTAAACTCGGACGATCATTTTACGGTTTTTGCAGTTACGAAACAATACGATCGATTTCATAAAACTTTGTCAATGATGTACAAAATATTAGTTGTTTCTAAAAAAAAACAAAAAAAACTAACAGTTTATACACATTTTAGGGTTTAATAATAATTTACTATAAGAAACTATAATAACGGTTATTGAAATAAAATTATATTAGAATAACATACTTTATCATAGTAATACAGCTTACCTGTACAAAATACAATCATTCATTTTAAATCCCGAGTGAAGCGTTCTTTCTCAATTTTTTATAATTAATTTATATTAACTCTTTTCCATACAGAATGTTTAAAATCGAATCTAGTGATGTGATTTTTTGATTTTATTTGTAGTCTTTACGTGATTGAAAATACTACTGACGACTGTTGATTAATTTTTCAGAGTGCCAAAAGGGGTGTAAAATAAATAACTGGGTTCGACTTTAAACAGCTATTTGATACAATCATTGTTTTGAAATTTAAATTTTAATAAAACTACGTAACCTGTACCTTTGAGGTGAACGACGCCAGGCAAATCGAGTGACCAAAACTTATTAATAATCCTAAGTATGTTTCCTCTTCAGAATTTTTTCTCTTTTACATTCACGAACTATACTAATTATAGGTATAAATATTTATTCATTTCGAAGTCAAGCTCATTATATTCCTAGAAAGTCAGTAGCAATATCTACAGAGTCCCACTGGAATTATATAAAGAGCACTACAGATTTACTAGTTACAAAAGTACTAACGATCTTAATTATTGCAACGGTCGCGAATCAACAACGATCTACTTGTTTGTGGAAATCGGCAAATGTTGTGAGGGTGTAAATATCTTAACCCCGCTTTTGGTCAGTTGAACTACTTAGCGGTAAATGCGTAAAATGTATAATAACAACATCAACAATAACGACTTTAGAAATTAATAGTTAGAGACGTAAAATACCATGAACAAAAAACTCACGACTGTTCTGTTTCGTGGCGCAAAATCAACGGTATGAACGTGTGTAAAGTACGTGTCGAGGTGGAAAAACAATGCAAGATACGAAAATCAATTTAAATCAATTAGAAAAGGTATTTAAAAAAAATAGATGATATTTAATATTATTGTGTTATATTAATAGGTACGTAATATTATGTATAGTTATTACTTATTAGTTTCTTTATCCATTCGTAATATTTTTTAATTGTGAATATATATTTTTAGATTTTCATACTGATTTTTTGGTCGTATTGGTCGTAAACTTCTAGCTGGTTGATAGACATTAGGTCGAACGAATAAGTCCAATCTTTATTTTCGTATTTTTTCTTTCGGTTTTAATTTAGTATTTTAATATTTATTTGGCTCACTATAAGTTTTTTCTAATGTGAAATCCATACGTCCTTAATATTTTACGACATCTATTCATTAAGTCGATACTATAAGAAAACACAATTTTAGTTTAGTTTGGTATATAATAAGCTATTTGTATATTGTATATATTTACATAAAAACGTTCTTTTTCCACAATTGTTTAAATCGCTACGGATTTTTAATTGGTACATCAAAACACTCTCAATCTATTCAAATTTATTTTTGTCATCATTAAAACGTTCACAATAGATTATCGATGTACCCACTCCACTCTATTTTTCGACTGACGACAATTTTTTTTTTCAAACCCAGTCGTACTTAGGTCACAAATTAATTTTACAGAGTTTATTGGGCTCGATAAGGGCTGTGGAAAAATCGTATCTGAACTCGTGTGTCCTCGTCAAATCTGCCGCAAAACTGAACTGAAACTTACTGCTTCGCAGTGTGCAACGAATACTACTGCGTCTCTGCAGTTCGTCTCGGTCGATGTTCATTTATTATAACCGTCGTCGTCGTCGTCGTCCACAGCAGCGTACGCGATCGAAACGGATTTTTGATCGCATTCCCGTGCTGCAGGCGATTACTTCGTCGCAGCTGTAACAAAATAATATACTGCCGACCATTATCACGACGACGAGTCCGCAACGATGTTCACCATTATCGTTTTAACGTCGCATAATGTGCACGGGCGACCGTCCCTGCCGCCGACGCCGCCACACCGCCACACCTCCACACCTCCACCGACGACGTCGTCGTGGCGATTATATTTTCACGATGATCCGCGTCGCCACCGGCCTCGCGTTAATTCGTTAATTTTCCGACTCATCGCCACCCGCTTTCGAAGAAGGTACCTACGTATATACGTACATAAATACGTACGTACGTATTATTATAGTCGTTCGCAGATTCGGTCCTTAATCGCCGTTCACGGTGCTGCCGGACGATTGAGTTCGATAAATGACGAGACATCGGGATACGATTTAAAATATTATTACGTATAATACGTTACGATGATGGTATGGGGGTACATCTCTTTCTGTATATATATATACAAGCAAACCACTGACGAGTGACGACGCATTTAAACGACCATTACATTGTTATTATTGTATTATACAATATATATGTACATACCGGCCAAGCCGGAGTGAACCACGCGCTGCTTTAATTGTCGGAGAAATAATAATACCGTCATTTGTTATTATTGTCGCAGAGGATTTTGTCGGTGATCTGTACAAGTAGCTTTGTTATAATATGTATATATATATATTTATGGAATATAGATATAATATTATTATTGTACTGCAAATCGAACGCTTCCGTAAGATTCTTGACTCGCCATCTGCTTTGGGTGCTGCAGTTCCTATTGCAAATATCGTGCGATTAATATGATTTACGTAGTTGTAATTAATTACATTAGAGTACATACTAATATTAAAATATGCAATATTCTAGATCCGCTGATTTTTTCTTCTTCTTGTTTGGATATGACTGCAATCAATACGGATTTAAAAGATTTTCTTTTTGTTAAAAATTTGACGTCAAATCGTGTTCTAAAAAATAATTGAAAAAAATGTATTTAATAACTGCAATTGATTTTTATTTTTTCTGTTAAAAATTAATTGAATCAAATTCCAATTTTTCGAATTCTAATAAACGTATTTAAGAAATGTGTTTTTAAATATTTAATTATTTTACATCGTATAAGGAATTTAATATTTCAATACAAAACTATTATTATTTTTTCCAATTGAGACCAACCCTTATAACCGTAAATTATAAAGCAGATAGTTTTTATTTCATTTTATTATTAATATATATCTAAATCAAAATGTGAATAAAGTTCCCGAGTTATTAAAATATTTTATATAAAATATAATAATCCTTAACAATGATTTGAAAAAAAACTACTATAAAATAGGTGTAATATAAAATATAGTAGTTAACAATTAAACTCAAACGACTTTTACTATTTACGGCATGTTTTATCCCCGGCTTACAAATGGATAATATAGCAAATTCGCTTTTAATAGTTCTGATTTTGTATATTTAGATTTAAAAATAAAAGCTAATTATTATCTTATATTATTATTAATGGTATGAACAATAACTGTGTTTTTCCGATGGGATTTTACAGTGTTTTAAATTTTAACCAAACAATGAACATTATTTAGTATTTTACATATTACTTATAAATTGTTTAAATACTAAAATATCGTAAAAACCAACGATAGAATCCAAATAATATTTTTACTCTTAGTATTGATATTTTGCCAATTAACTTTAATATATTTTATGCTAACAATGTAGAATTTTAATTTATGAACGTAAATATTGATATATTTTAAAAATGATTGAGATGGAAACATAATGCATTTAGGTACGACACAATGTTATACAATTAAAAATGCTTACAGTCACATAAAAAATTCATATTTAAATTATTAATAAATATATACAAAGTTATTCTTTCATTAAATAACACTCATTACTTATCAACGTTATTGAAAATATTTTTTTTAGTATGTATAAAGTCTATTCAAAATAAAACATTTTTTAAATTTTTTATTTTTTTAAATTTTGAATTAAGATATACATTTATAATTTCATATTTTGAAGAAAAATACTTTTCGATAAGATAAAAGTGGAAATTCAGGCAAGGAGTTGTTGAGTTATAAGTGTTTTAAGTTTAAGTTAACGGAGTGGAATAGTATATGGGTAACCTGCATAAAGTTTATCTCATTAAAAATGTATAATGTTGTTCAAAAAAGTAAAAACCTTAAAAAAATGAAAAAATTATAACGATAAAAAATATTAAAAATATAATTTTTTTTAACATTTTTTATTTTATTTTATTCCGACTAGGATCTATGTAACAATAATATTTTTAAAAACGTTAATAGATTTTAAAATAATGAGTGTTGTTTGATAAAAGAATCACTCAATGTCTGATAATAAATTAATATGTACAATATAAATTTACAAATGAGTAAGAAAATAACGTGTTTTTTATGGTTAAATAATTAAACCAAACTATATACATGAAATAAGTAATAAGTAATATAAAAATATTGTAATTATTTATAATTAAAACATCATTAATGAAAATTTTATTATTACAATGTTATTATTATGAGTATGAAAAACTATCATTAATTATACTTTTAAGTTTTAAGTATCGAAATGTTGTAAAAAAATATTTCTATAATATTATGTAAAATAAAATTTCTTATTAGAATTATTTGTGAACTAATTTTAATTTTCTGTTTTCAATTCAGCTATATTTTACTACGCATTTAAATACAATGCGGTTATATAAATGCTTTAAGTGTCGAACTCTGAATTTATAATAGACGATTGAAAATGAGTTTATAAGTAGGTATAGAGTCTGAAGATCTACTCTTAGAAGTATTATATTATTGTATAATATTCGATATAGCAAATGAGATACGATATAGAACATGGGACGTTCGAAGAAATTTCTAAAGTATTCATCTAAAATAATAATTGAAAATCCCTCTAGCGTTTCGTAAAGTTTTCACAATATAAAGGGTATTCCACAGTGTATGGTAACTGTTATACATAACTTCTCATCCGACAGTTCAAAAGTTTTGTAATATTTTCGATATTCGAATTATTCGTGGAGAATGCCTATGTAATATAGTATGTATCGTAATAATTATTCGTAAAATCGCAAGTACACGTTTTCTAGATGGTGGTAGGTTTTACAATATAATAAAATAAATACAATATGCTTTTTATTAAGTAGCATGAAATAATTTTTAAGAAATAAATTGTGATGTATAATAAATACTCGTGGAAGGTAATCGATATTATTGATAGATTTTTTAAGCGAAATGCGAACCTGTAATATAGAATTCCACTTTGTTGACATAATTTCGAACGTACAATGATAATTAATACTTATGACTCGATCGAATTGACATAACTATTAATTCAGTTTGTTTCAAAAAGCTTTGATTTGTTTATAATGATATTGCATTGAATTGAAGTTAAGTTTATGTAGCTTAAACATTATTGGTAAATATAGATACGTACCTATATTAACTAATAAATAATAATATATCAAAGAGGCTCGTCTCTATTACTGTTTACATTTAAATAACGCATTTTGTATATTATTATACAGATTATATTGTATACAATACCTAAGTATCAAAATAGAATATTACTGTATAGACATATATATATATATTATATAATATGCGTATTATCGTAAATATTGTATATGCATTGGTTAAAAAATATAAATAAACTTGGTCAGAAAAAAATAGAGAAACCACACAATGCAGAAAGTGAAGTGATATACATTGTTTTACAATAAAATCTGTTTGGGATAAAAAAAAAAAAACCGCAAGAAAGGGGAGAGAAATGAAGTACTAATTTATGACTACCGACCGGGTATCACCTGTTGTTATTGTTGTTTTTACCAATCTGTTTTCTACGGTAGTCTGAAAAGTATGGAAAAGGTTTGTCTGGACTTGGGGAGAAATTTTCCCCAATCTATTGCGATTAAAGTTTTGATCTGAAATTAAGTTTAAACTGCTTTTTATTTGATGATACGTGCATAAATATAGTTTTTATGATATGAATTTTTAGTAAATATTTTATTATTTCTTTTTTGAATTTTAATCTGAAACAATGAAAAGATAATAAATTAAATAGTGTTGGTTTATGATATTTATTTATAAATATATTGTACGGGTAAAATATTGCAATTACATGAAATTATTAACTATCTATAAAGAACATTTTAAACATGGAAATAATTTTCATTTGGTATAGATAAAAACTTATGATAATGAATGAAAAGAAATAAAATCATAAATGAACAGTTTAAAATATGTTCTTAGTATAAATATTGAAGATTTAATGGAACTAAATTTAAAACTAAAAAAATCAAGTGTAGATCATTAGCAATGGATATTATTCTGTTTATAAGAACAGCTAATGCATAATTAGTTTTATGTACTGATATGTTAATTGTAAAATGCATTCAACGTAATATCTAATGTTATTGTATAAAGTTTATTTTCATCTAACTTAAAGTAGAACCTACTACAAGTTATTCAGGTTATTTAAATGAATCATGTATTAAGTATAATAAAAATAATTTTCGATTGAGAAAAATATTGTTTTTTTTTTTAACATAGACAAAGTCAGTTATTGATATTTTATTATTATCGAGGATTCATTTTTGTTTATACTTAATAAATCCAAATTTATCTATTATTACTTTTTAAATAAGTTTTCAATTGTTGTATTTGAATATGTATTAACACTCTTACAATAATAAAATAAAATAAATTAAATTCAGCGTTGCTTTGCCTGCATAATAATATTTACCTACTGTATTTGTAGAAACTACAAAGCCGAAAGCTGATAAAATTACAATTTTTGTTTATACAATTTATATTCTATGTGCTACGACTTTCAAGTAGATCCACGTCAAAATAAAATAAAAATAATTAAGTTGGTTTGAAAATAATATTATATAAAATATGTTATTGATTAAATGATTATAGTCATTAAAATGTAAAACTTTTATTTTTAAATCTACTGAAATACATACAATATATTAATTAAATTTTTATAAAATATATATATACGAATAAAATATAATTTATTTGAATGTATAACATGTTCAGTAAATTGACATTATTTATTTGGAATATTTCTTATCTATTTAGAAAGTGTAAAATCAATTACACTGATACTGCTGATAAGTTTATTTCGTACTTCATTAATAACCACAGCATACAATAATTTCGATTTTCTAAATGTGTTACAAAAAATGAAAATATATTTAATATTTTTAAACTGTTAGCGTTCAAAGTAGAATTAATTTTAATATAATTATTGGGATATTATAAATTCTATCAATGATCAAAAGAGACTGTATCATGAGTCATGAATAATTGGCATACTATTAATATAACTACGATAATAGTTTTTAAAAATCGGTGGCAACCTGATATAGGTACACAAATGAATTTTAAATGTTGTTTAAATTATAAAACTAACATAAGATTTATCAAAATATATCAGTAATTGTCGATTAATAAATATTCAGTTACTCTTTATTTATAATACAGTGATAACCGTACGTTTTTCCGGTACACGATATTGTATTTTGAGCTAAACTTTTTAATCGATTGTAAATTAATTTTAAATGGTTTAATTTATCTATGTTATATATAAATAAAAATAAAAGAACATCATGAGATTATCGAAAGTTACGTGGTAAAGTATATACTCCTGGCGTGGTCACAGTTTATGACTATTTCAGGAAAGTTTATCCTCGTGAAAGATACAATATACCTATTTCCAGCCAGGAAATTAAGAAAAGTGCTATAATGTTTAATCAAAATAATGTCACAATACATAAATGATATGTGCATATATTAATTTTAAATAAAGTTTTTTTTTCGAGAAAAATTTCCTGCTTATTTGAGTTTATTTAATATCCATTGGAATCTAGACAGACTTAAAAATACAAATGTTATGACTATGAAAATGTGAGTATAGTTATAGCACAACCATTGTTAAAGATATCTCTCGCATATGCGAGTGAAGTGCATGCTGTACTTTATATAATCACTCGTTAAAAGCAATACCTCGTTGAGTGCATTGGTCATATTCATATGATAACGATATATCTTACAGTGATGTAGCTGAAGTTACACTCAAGACAAGCAATAGTGATATGAGTTATGTCTATAAAGGCGGTATAATATGAGTAATACTATGGCAAAAACTGAACAAGCTGTTGTAGGTAGGAACTATAGGAAGAAAGATCACTCAAAAATGTCTGTGTGTGTGCGTGTACCCTCCTAAAAGTCATAAGAACGGAAAGTTAGAAATAGTAGCGCGCGGTATTATATATGCTTCGTCGTTGAAGAACTGCAAGTTAGTTTTGTGTTGGACTTTAATTATACGTCATCGTCGTGTTGTCGGCGAGTCATTTTGTCATTTCCTCCGGTAGTGACTGAAGGTGGTGGCGGTGCACCAAATGTGAGTGTGGAGTTCAGAGTGTTCGGGTGTGGCTAAATAGACCATGGAGCGACGACGTTGTGGCGGCTGTGATATGGTGGTGGTGGCGGTGGTGGTGGTGGTGGTGGTGGCGGTGGTGGTGGTGGTGGTGGTGGTAGTAGAAGAATGGTGAGGGTGTAGCGAAACGGCGGTTGATTAATCCCCGGGTCGAGCCGGAGACAAAAGTCTCCGGTGCTCGTCAATAATTATTTCGACAACAAACCTCTCCTCAACGACGACGTGAAATGTAGGTGTGTGTTGTCGTCGAGTACGTGCAGTGTGAGCCTAAGCGCGCATGTGTGCGTATACGAAGAAAGTTGCATACAAAACGCGCGCGCTACCGAGTCATAAATTACAAGTTGGAAGTTTCTCGCCTCCCCCGTCGCCGCTGCGACCCGAGAATGGCATTACTCAAAAGAGTGCGCTTGAAGGCAACGAAATTACACTATCCCCCGACCTCGTCCGCCTCGCCCGTTTACAAAACACGGGCATCCGCGCGAGTGTACGCGCGGTGGTAGGTACCAACCATTCGTATTCGTGATAAATCGACCTAAGGGGGTGGGACGGCAAGTCAATTACCAGCGAGCGTTCCACCTTGGAATTTCTCCGTTAGAACTTTCACCACTGCCGCACACGACTGTATTGTGCGTGTGTACACCGACACCGCCACTGCCTTTGCCGGGCAGTGCACGCACACACGCACACACACATATACATATACATATATTTATATGCGTTACGTACCTAGTCCCGAATGCCATACGTATATACAATACTAAATAAGTAACGCGTAGAACTCGTAGAAGAAAGGTCGGCGTATGGTGGTCGTAAAACGGTGAGGAGGAAAAGGTGTGATCTCGAAGTAGGAAGGGTGTAGTGTGCGTGTGTGAGAGAGAGAAAGACCGTTGCGCGCAAAATTATTTTCTTTGAATGTGCACGCACACACTCACACACACATTTATGTATAATATAATATACGCCAGCTATACAGAATACGCCGACACAAAAACGGCGCGACAACGGTCTTTACAGCTGACATGTACAGAGCGATTAGAGTGTAGTATTATATAAGTATAGTATAGGTACCCACTAGACGTGTCGTTGTGCGCCGATTTCAGAGTAGAGGAGGCGGAAACCGGGAGCACTTGTACTGTAACAATCATTCACGAGACATTTTAATGGATATAATATAATATAATATAATTATATATTACGCGTACGTATATAAAATAATATACATACACGTGTGTACCTATGCACCGCGTATTATACGGTGTTTTTGAGCGCGAAATCCGACGTATAAAAGCAACGGCCGCACCAACCGTTTGAATTCACTGCAAAGGCAACCGACAAAATCGAATTTCCGCACATTCCAGCGTGTGATAACCGATAATATATTATTATGTTATTATCCGATAACGTGCCTTTAGTACGCGCTACTTACGACGTAGCCCGGTCGAGTGGTAAGCGATGAATTGGAGATGGGTGTTCAAGCGTGTAAATAATTGTATGTGCACACGTCAAATGATATGTAGATTTCTTTAAAAGTTGTACATTTACATCACGAATACCATACACATTATTTTTGTTCAGTCTCACGGGTTTGTTCTCCTATTTTATTTTCTAGTTAATTACAAGTATTTTTAATAAATCCCTCTGTACTCTCCAAAATAGACTTACGCTATGATATTATTAGAAAAAATGATACGGTTCAGTTTTTATTTTTTTTTTTCAAACCTAAAAAGTATAATAAGCCGAATCTTTGTCTTTACAGATATAATATTCTGAACAATTAATATTAATTTTATTTAATTTTTTCGAACAGATTTAATGGAAATTATATTATCATCGATACATTTTGAACAAATTTAAGTGTACTCAAAAACTTCTTTAAATGGATGACCCATGTTCGTGCATAAATTGAATAGCTCATTAAAAATTCAGCTAAGTTTTAAAGTTTCTATAGTAGTTTAAAAAATGTCGAAAAATAATCTTAAACTTCTATTGTAGTTTTAAACTCAACGTGTACGCATATTGAAGTTATGTTATACCATTTAGTATTCGAGACAAATATTTTAGTATTATATTTTTTCACACAATGGAAATTTTAATGAAAATGTCAAACCGATTTGATTGTAATTATAACAATTTCTTTTACGTTAAAATCATTACGATTGAAATGAAGTAATACTAAATTTAAAATATTTTAACTAGAATACAAGTAAAGTACTAAGCTGAGTGAATGCTGAGTTTATATTATGCTTTTAAAATTTCCATTTGTGTACGAACAACTAAATATTAAATGTTGAAAATAAAATAATAATAATAATTTTTATTCGAGATTAAAAATTAAATTTTTGAGCTAGTTTGAATGCAATGGTTGGCATTTGCATACCCACATGTACGATTACTGATATTTTGCTGCGATGAAAATAATATTGCATAATAATATACTTCTTAGAAATTCCTATTTTTTATAATTTTTCTTAAGAAAAATAAAATTTAAAAATTAAAGGAAATTTTAAAACCCTCAAAACCTTCCTCAGTTACAACCTTGGTCTTACTTATGGAAATAAATCATATTATTGATATTTATTGAACCAAAAAGGGTTTGTACATAGTAGTTGTTATAATGAACTTCAAAATAAGGTAATCGTCATCATAAGCAGTGCGACAAACGTAGATCTAACATTATATTTTATCAAAAATATGATT
Organism: Melanaphis sacchari; assembly: GCF_002803265.2. Taxonomy (NCBI): domain Eukaryota; kingdom Metazoa; phylum Arthropoda; class Insecta; order Hemiptera; family Aphididae; genus Melanaphis; species Melanaphis sacchari. The sequence continues at coordinate 397,839 of NW_020270481.1, read as the reverse complement.
ATAATTGATAGCCATAACAAACAATATATCAAGGTTATCAACAAACTTTGTAAAAAAAACCTGAAATAACGGTGGGGTAAACATCCTACACCCACTACAGTCATGTAGGTATCTACTTCCGTACACAAGCCCGACACGATCGGAGTTGCTGTTTATTAGGGTAGTGTTTTGTTTCGAATGTGTTCTTGGATCGGCGACTAAACTATTATTACAATATTATTTACTATTATTAATGTTTTATAGAACGGTTGTTGATCTCGGTACCTCTACGATTTAATAATACTTGGTATTTTTCGTATAGCATCTGTCAAACAACGTTTTAATTGTGCTTGTATGACATAATAAAGCCCATCAATGACGACTATATCATTAAAATATATTTAACCATCGTTTGTGTAATAATAATAGCAATAATATTATACCAATGTAGTGCAACGTTAGAAATGTAAATCAAACTCCTTTTGTTTGTGGGTCATTGGTTAGTGCAAATGTATCTCGGATACTAGTAAATCAAGAAAATGCCCGTATTTTATGAGCCCGTTGAAAACGAGTGATGCTTTTGTCGGCTAGATTTATTTATAATTTCAATTAGATATGTCTCATTGTTTTTTTTTTTTTACTATGCCTAATGATTGTCTCTTCGTTTCAGACAGTTAATGGCAAATATTATAATTATGTAGAAGAAACATTACATAGAAAGTACGACTGTATAGTAATATAATAATGATAACATAATATTTATTCCATCAGACAAATAAATAATACAAAGTAAATAATGTTTAACAATAATTTTTATCCAATTTTGTACTAGCCAAAATTTAAATGAAAATAATTTTTTATTAACTTAATAATATAAAAAATCTGAAGTAATTTTACTATCACTGGCTTAGAATCTAACTTCTATTGTACAAGTACAGTCATCACATTTTGAAAAGATTCATCATTTGTAATTAATTATTGTGAGATATTATTTACTCTGTAATATTTATTTCTTTAATTGAATAATAATAATAATTATTATTATTATTATTATTATTGCATATTAATATTTAGTTAGTAATTCTATATATTAAAATTATACTGCTGATTATTACGGAGATTTTTTTCTCTTTGACGAAACATGATTTTTATGATGTTTTTTATTTACCTTTAATAAAATAATTTGATTTTAAAATTGAAATAAAAATTTATAAAATTTATCTATATAAAATAATAGTGTATACATTCATATAACATACTTATTGATTGATTATCTGCTTTTAAATACATTCAACATTGTTGCTATATCTTCAGGTTAATTCGATGTTTTTTTCGGTTTGGTTGGAAAACAAATATATTTTTTACACAAAATAATACTCATTTTAACAATTAATCGGTTAGTTGTTATTGTATTCTATATTTTTCAGTATCAAATTTTTAAATATTTGTACATCTTTATTCTTTGTAACATGCGTTGTATATATTACAAAATGTCATCCTTGATTCAAAAAAAAAAAATAAAATAATAATGATAATAAAAACAAATATTTAAACCTAAGAATAATACGTTTAAAAAACAACAAATATGTCAAGAAAATTTAAGTTAATATAATTTGAATAAGATTATTAATAATGGTCACCTTTTAAAAGTTTTCATTGTTTATTCAAAATTTCTCGTATATATTACCACGCTTCAACCACAAACGTTATTTAGTCCCTTTATAGTTTTAGGCTTTAAAGGAAAACCGCATGACAGACAAATCGGATATCCACCACATTTTCGACGTTTATTATTGAATAGAAGAGAATATTATATTTTATCTTGATTTAGGTAAACAGTATTATATTATATTTGTACGAGAAGCATAATATATTTCATTTTCTTGAAAGTATTCTGAAAAAAATAAATTTAATCTCAGAATGTCATTCTGTTGAACATCAATATAAATATCTGGTCAAACTTAAATTTCTCACCAAGAGCAAATCTTTAGACCTTTTTAAAAAATATATAGTTATAATTTTATATTTATTAAATGAGTAATACATCTACTATAACACATTTAATGTAAATTACAATCTTTGTAAATATGTATAAGTTCAATTGTATTGCTCAAAAGAATTTGACGTAGCGGACTTTGCTTAATAATAAAAAATTAAAAAAAAACAAATTAGTTTAAATTAGTATCATATAAATGTAATAGATTTTTTAAACCAATAATATATATTTACAGTTTTCTGAATGAACGATGTAAATAATAGCGCTATTGAATTTAATTATTTCACGTGCATTTTCTCACCACACATAAAGCGTCATTCTAAATAGATTTAAGTGTTTGCTTCCACCGGAATCATTACTTAATGGCATGATGTTGTGGCAGGAAGAGGTAGATGCGGTGGTAGCTGTAGCAGGGTGACTGGTTGGGAAACATATAATAGGGATTTACCTGCTGGTAAACTTAAGGGGGTTCGCTAGCCTAATTTCCAGCGTAATTTATTCATTTTGGCGATAAAAAATAAAAATTAAATTCCCGCCAATGAACCTGATAATTCAATTTCGAGATATGAACATTGTTACATATTGCTGAATAATTACGTAACGTCGTCGTAATCGTGTCGACGAGCGACGCCTCCGGCACCACTACACAACGAGACCAGTGGCGGCGAGGAGATGGGTTGTATGACGACAGCGACAGCGGCACACGAAGCTCGGCGGCGGCGGAATCCTTAATAATTATTATTTATCCGGTTTTCTCGGGCGCAAAGTTTTCCTCGCAAACTTTCCACCCTTTCTATTCCCTTAACCATCGTCGGCGTCGTCGTCGTTGCCGTCGTCACCGTCGTTGTTGTATTCTTTACCCGCGCCGTCATCGTCTTTCTCTCTCTTTCTCTCGCACACGTATTAGGGTATATATATATATATATTTATATACATACAGAATACATGTAGTCCCATTCTAAAATATAATATATTCTGCGAATAATAACTTAGGAATTTTGTGTGCCAGAGTACCCTCAACCAACCTCGGACGACTTTAAGTGTTCGCCATGGCCCACACACTACGCGTAGACAACATATATATTTCTCTCGTCCTCACTTGCTCTCTTATTCTCTCTCTTTCAGTCTGTCTAGTTGGAAACCCGACGAGTTCGCGGTAAAATTAATTAGTTTTAAACTCGGGGGCCCGTGCCCAGAAAGTCTTAAATTATGGATCCCTTCACCGCTATACCTACCGCCGCCCACAGCATTTTCCCTCGTCGCCGACAACACTGCAGTTGGTTCCCTCTCTCACATTGCCGACTCGTCTTAATTTTCGCCAACATCGGGCGCTAAATTTGATTTATTACGTAATAATGTATCAAAAGGTGCTCTCTCGGATGGAGTCCCGTAAATCAACTGTATAATACAATTTTATAGTGGGCAGGAATGGTAGATGTGAAATGGAAAGAGGATTTGCGCGTCCTAAAGGATACCGGAAGAAAACCAAAAAGGACAAAACATTTTTCAAATGTCCAAAGGTTGTATTAGTATTTCTTTCAAAAACGTTTCAAAAATATACGGACATACTAACTGTGATGATAGGATTTTGTATTAGATTGTAACAAATTTGATATTTGTTATACCATTGTGTTAATTTATTACAGTTAAGTTTTATGAAAGTTAAAAATATAAAAATAATAAATTATTTTATAATAATGATATAATATTTAATAATTCAAAATATAATACTATACTTCAACCATTTAACCATCATTGTTTCTCGTAAAGCAAAGTTTATAATATATAGAAGCCGTTAAACTTATTAGAATACAGACTTATCGGATAGCGTTGATTAAGTCACTCTAGTGTGTTGACTTTTCCTCAGGTGTTATGCTTCCATTATGGGTTAAGATCATATTATATCTGTAAAAACATTTAATACGTGAACAAACGCTTTACATAAAACAATTTTAATTTTAACTTAATAATCAGTAGAAAAGATAAGATAAAAAAAAAAAAAAAAAAAATACGGGTAAAACAAAGGTAAAATATTATATTTCGTCAAAACAATATGAATGTATTTCATTTTATTTTTTTTATATGTAATATTTTACTAACGAATCATATTTTCTGGGTAGACTAATTTAAATATTACTTATGATTTTATCTTATTTTTAAATATTGTACTTAGCCGCGTTATTTTTCAAAGTAGTGACAATTTGTAATTATTATCAAAATAATATAAAAACAATATTTTTATCTACACATAATTTACATCAGTGTGTTATTTGTGTAATTCTAATAGTATTTTAAGAGTTATTGATATAAAATAAATTTCATCTTAAGCTATGACTTTTTTTTCTTTTATTTAACATTTAAATGGAAGCAATAGCTATTAAACTTAAAACTATGATAGATAATTATACCTTAAATCAATTAAAATTGTATTTCACATTATTTCGTATAATAAAAATTTATAACTAAATAAATATTTATAACCTAACCTATATGCAATACGTTAAAAAAAAAATCCGTAAATTATTATACTTAGTTCGTAAAAGTAATAAAAATAAATTTTCAAAGTCGAATCAAACTTAAATAAAATGTATTTTTTTTTTTAATATTATCGTTCCGCTCATTTTTCACGATCAAAATTAGGTATATTAAATATTTGGATTTTAGCAATAGTTTAAGTCGTTTAAGATGTAGGTATCATAATTTTTGTTAAAACACGTAGAACATCAAAATTTTATGGTCATTTATATTTTTATTTTTTGTATTTTTGCAAAAAAAAAAAAAAATAATAATATTAGGTATTTAAACGAAAGTATGTTAAGTGACAGTTAATAGATATAAATTTTATATAATTAACACATATAGTAACATTTATAAATTAAAATACAGGGTTATTAAAATTTATAAAATCCAATCCTTTTGACATGACTATCTAGGGTATTGGATCTTACATCATGTTTCAGTAGTTTCAGAGATTTATTAAAGTTACCATGTACATACCACAAAAACACTATCAACCGTAGACAAATTTAAAAATCTTTATGTGGAATATATAGTACTGTTGGTGGTAGTTTACTAGTGAATAAAAAAAGTCACATAAATATTTAAGAGCACCAGAAACTCAATTTCAAATAATATTACCTAGTAAAATACCAATTATATTATAAAATGTGTATAACCATTTGAAACTGTATGAATCATTTTTTAATGCACCTGTGTGTTTCATGTTTAACTTAGCAAATAACTTAGTGCTATGACGTTAATTGGTCTTCACATTTATTCGAGTGGTCATTTTTAAAAAAATAAAAAAAGTACATTTTTTTAGCGAAAGATTTAAGGTAAGTAAAAAAAAAAATATGGTTATAAGAATTTTATCTGGTAATTATTATTCACAGTTTCATGCGATAATTATTTAATTAATTTAGTTATATAATATTATATACTTTTGTCTTTTATTATATACTTTTTTCTTTAAATCATTTATTATTATATCTATTCATATTTTTTCGTAAATATTTATCCATTACTCTTTTGGAGTGTAATTTTAAATAAATAAATAAAATAAAAATAAAAAATCACTTTTTTTTTTACTATGAGAAGTTATTGGTTTTTTCGAATCATAAGTACATAACTTTAGAGTAAATCCAAATAAATTATTGATATTATTAAATTTATTTTGAAGTTTTTCAATAGTTTATCATTACTAACCATCGAAAAAAACGTGACATTGCATTTTGGTATTCAAACATTGACAATACGTATGACAAACTATTGAATCATCATATTTGTAGGTGATGATTACATTATTAGGTCTTTGTTTATTATATACGTATTTTCTTCTAAACGGTAATGCAAATTGCAAATAATATCCAATCGCAATACAACTAACGACTACCAACATTATGATTTATGGATATCTCGGCGCGTACCGGATTTACTCGCATAAAACACCAGATACGATTATTAATATATTTTAAATAAGACGCACCAAGACTCAATTAAAAGTTTTGTTGTTCTTATAATTTAACGTTTCCGAGTTGTGCACACATACACACACAGTATATCCGCGCCATAAGAAGCAGCCATTTTGTTTGTTATTAGGCTTTGCATAAATTTTATCGTGCAAAACTCGAGAAAGAGCTCTTCCTCCCACCGGTCCCCACAGTACGGTGCATGCACCCCGGTCGGTGTGTAGAACGTATTCAGGACGCGGCATCATACTTTATACATATTCGTATAATGCGAAATATACCGCCACGCCTTGAATTTCAATCTGACGACGGCGACGTTCGTGTTATACGCGAAAGGCACACGGATGGAATTTTAATATCAACAACAGACATCGAGACAGTGTAAAACGGGAGAAAGAAACTTTGTAGTAGGAACCCGTAGAGTGCTCGCCGCCTTTGTGACCCCCCTACGACCCCCCTCTGACCCTTAACGCACCGGCACCCACATATACCCACAAAACACAACGCCGCCTGCCGCCGCTACGGAGCCGTCCCTGCGCCATCCTTGTCCACAGTTGTAGTTGTACGAATCGTGTACAGACAAGGCGGATCGTGATGTAGTAGGAAACTTGGTTGTATATAATAATAATAATAATAATAATACATATAATACGCATTGAACACGTGTGTACTGCGTATAATAATATGTATTATTTACACACACAGAAGTGTATTGCAAAGGCGGTTTTTATTAATTTAAGACGTATATGACTCAGTACTTATTCATATTTGCGATAAACTTTTGTATTAATAACTATTTATTTTTAAGCTTTTGTCTTTTAGTGCTTCTACCAAATCCTTCCAGCGACTACTATTGTCTGCTTCTTCCAGTCATACTGTTTCATTTAATCATCCGACCGTTTTAAATCTTTCTTTACACAATTATTTAGCCGGCGGTTTCGAGTTATTCTTCTGTTACGCGACCTTTTTTGTTTACTAACTACTAGGTTGTATCATCCAACTTTTCCAAGCTCGCCAAAGAGTTTGGATCGTTGTAGTTTTCTTGTCATAAAATATTTTTGGATATTTTGTTCATTGAATATTCTCTCTTGATATTTGCATTCATTATTCATTCTATATTCATACTTTCCGGTTTCTGTACTATAATATATATGTGGATTCGTGAACTCCTTTTCAAGAGTCTTCCTTTCAAAGGTTGTGTTTTTTATCTTTTCGTCTTTAGTCATCAAGCACGTTTCACCACTGTAATACATTACTACTTACTAAATGAAGTAGACAGGTTAAATAAAGTCTCCTTTTAGTTTCTTTTGAAAGAAATTTTCAAGCTTAGAGCTAAATTGTATATTAAATCAACTAACTAAATTTTACCTATTAAAAAATAAAAAATTGTTTGTTTTTATAAATTATTAAAAACTTGATAGTATTATAAATTAATATAAATATAATAGTTAATATTACAAGTTATACTATTTACAAATAATGAATTTTGTACATTTTTTTCGTCATATTTTTGTGTTTGAATATTTTATATCTATTTGTTTTCTTTATGTTTTATATTATATGCATAATATTATAAATAAATTTATTTATTGCTGTAAAACAAATTTAAAAAAAAAAATAATATATATATTACATAATCTATGTAGAATGAAAATGACGTGTCTATTTAACTTTTTGAAAAAATATAGTATTTTACAAAATCATCGAAAATGTAGAAAACACATTAATATATTTAAAATTATAAAAAATTCGTCTATTTATTTTTGTAATATTCCTACATTAAACTACAATGAAATTACATTTAAGAATTAATAGTCTAATATTATTGTTATTCTATTATTTTATAAATTTAATAAAACATCTGATAAAATGAAATTACCATAAATCAATAGATTTTAAATTATCTGTGAATAATGTCATAAATAGAAAAAAATATTTATTGACACTGAATTTAATATTGTAATTGTGTTAAATATATATCACTATATCAGTGTCAAACAGGAATTACGCCAAACAGTTTAATTCAGATACAAAGTGTCCCTCGGTGGTTAACTAATTTAAACCAGTAACTTCGTTATCCTTTCACTTTCAATAAGTTGATTATTGTCCATTGGATAATAGTGATCATCACGATGGAAATAAACAGTTGTGAAGTTATTATAATTTTAAACGGTTAATAATTCAGTCGTGTTGATTCGAGAATAGCCTTTTACTAGCTTCTGTTTATAGGAATATAATAGTAATATATAATACAGATAGGTTCGAAATCAATAATGCGGGATAGTATTTTTAATGTCATGTGTAATATTATGTTGGAAATCGGAAAAAATTTAATTGAATAACGAAAAGTTTTAACCATGAGGTTTGGATCTTCGGTTAACCATTACAGAACTTATAATTAAGCGCAGGGAATGAGTGGGAAAACATTTAGGTTAGGAAAATAAATTTCCATTAGGCCATTCAAAATTTTCATCTCTTGAATAAAATAAATTGTTTTTTCTATTTATACTCTTCAGGTCAACGGAATTTTTCTCAGTATCCCCGGTGGGCCACTTCGTCCCTGATTAAACGTTAAACATAAGCAATACATACAATATTACGCATTTATAAGTGTAACAATGTGGCCATTCAATTCGTTAAAAATCATTGTTTAACAGTAATTTATTTCATAATCAAAAGCCAAACTAATATATTGTATAAATTCAACATATTAACAATAGATGATGTTCTTGAAATTGATATTATATGGTAAATTATTCGTTGTAATATTGAAGCTAACAACTCAAATTTGATTCTGCTAAACGGAAATTTTCTACGCTATACGTTTGTAAGACGAAGAAAACACATATGTAAGCGTGTTTATTCTTCTTATAAGAAAAACCGAAAAACCGTTTCCTCGGCGAGTATGGGATCACCGAGGCTAAGAGATGTGGGTCAATATAGTAGCATTTTATCGTGTACCGTGCACCTAGTTCAAATAACTGCACTTCATATATGTATACCCTCTCCATGCACATATGTATGTATATTTGTGTATATAGGTTTATGTGTGTGTTTATGTGTGCACGTGCATATTTATATAAACCGTGTACGGCGAGTCGTTTTAGTGGTTTTCTCTCTAAATCTCTACTTCTCTCTTTCCGCAGCCAAAGTATTCTTAATGCCCGGTAAACGCGATAAAGTTTTAACGGCCCTTTTGGTTTTACGATGCACGCCGAGTTCAGTGGCAACGGAGGAGCAGATGGTGAGGTGTACGGTGCGGGGTGGGTGCCTTCTTGTCGCCATCGGAAGATTTTGTTATTGCCGCCGCTTGTACCGGCCGTTCGTGTGTCTCAGTGTGCGGCGGTGGTGGTAGTGCGTGTTTAAATGCCATTAAAATCTACCACCGGGCCCGCCTTATCTCGACGCCTCAACAGCAAACAAAGTTTTGTAAAACGAGAGAAGAGACTGTTCGTCGTCGTCGTCGTTCCGCTAGTGTGGATCCGGATGAAGGTATGGAGGTGGCGGCTGGTAACAAATACCGGTGGATCGCCGTTCGTGATTTAGGGTGGAAGGAACGGGACGAGGTGAGCACGAGTATAGGTACTCGGAAAGAGGAAAAGCCCTTCGAAAAAGTAACTGAACTCCTGTCCGCTACGTCATAATTACGCTGCTTTTATATTATATACGCCTCCGAGTTCTTCGACCCGTTCGCCAATCCCATTTCCGACTGTTAGCGTTAAAATATGTGCACGGCTCACTTACACACACACACACACACACATATATATATATAATATAAATAATACAATTTATTATAAAATAAATGATATATATATATATACATAATTATAATACTTCAAGGCGAGATGAGACGACCTAAGTGCTATGAGCACGCTCATCGCCCCTTATTGTAAATACGTGACGTATTGTACATAATATACCCAGTTGCATTAATTTATTGTTTCCGTCAGAGACCATAGTGTCAGGAATCTTATTCGAATAATATATATATATATATAAATATATACGCGTATATATGTATGAATATTAAATATGCATGAACCATATTATAAAGATCGGTTGACAAAATGGAACGAGAAACATCACGCTTATATTATATTATCATTTGATTGAATTATTAAATGACTATAGGGCGAAAGAACGGTGATGGAAAATGGCGGCTTCTTAATCATAATGAAAATAGATAGTTTTTTATTTTCGTTGAGTAGGTATATCTGAACCATAATGACAAAAATATAATATGACAATCAAAATTGGAAAAACTATATTTTTCATACTATACATGGTTTTTACCATTCGATTCGAACTGTGACACTATAAATAAACTCTCCCGTTAATTGGATGTCAAAATAAAACAAAACGGAAAGCTATTGTAAGTTTTAAATACCTATGAATATTAATCGCAAAACTAATAACACATATCAATATCTGTATCTACTTAGGTACGTCACAAATTAAATATATATAATACCTATATTCAACGTAAGATTAACAGATAATTGTGTATATTCTTTAATACTGTAGTCTATAGAAGTGTTATAGGTAGAACAATTAATATACTAATGTGGTAAATTTTTGTATATATAAAAAAAAAATTATTTTAGTGAATGTCTGCCAAATATAAATATAAAATGGCATAATACTATAATGTTCTTATTAATTAGAATAGAATGTAAAAAAAGAGAACTATGATTCTGAACGAAAACGGTCTGTGCCAGTCTATACATAAATAAATATTATCTATAGTATATTTATAATATATAGCTATTGTTTTTTTTCTTTTAATAATACAGTTGGTAGAATTAATTTTTACCGAAAAATTGCGGATAAAAATTTCATTATGTATATAAAATAGATACAAGTAGTAATATATATATACGTTAAAAATGTCAAGTATCCACGAATAATATATTTTTAAATTACACAAATACAACTAAAATCGTTATTATTTATTTAAATATAATCCAAATTTGAAGTTTGAATGCTTAAGCATAATCGTGACTATGGATTTAACATATTTTTTTAATGTCTAAAATATAATAAATACAACTTATGAAGAATTTCGTATAAAATTTTAAAGTTTTTTAACTGAATTTATATTGACACAAAAAAAAAAAAATTCCAAATTTCCAAATGTTTAGAAATAGCTCAAAAATAATTTAAATAATTTAAATAATATAGCATTACGCTAAAAAATTTGTCAAAAATTAATTTTTCGTAAATATCCTCGGTTTTTTATTTTATTGATTATTTTGAAAATGACTAATAACTTCGAAAGTACTGACTATATCTAATTTTCAACTTAAATCACCCATTAAATTTGAAAATCAAAGTATTTTGAAAATGTAATTATAAATTAAAAAACTTAATTTTAGTGAAATTAATGCATTCATAATTTCACCTAAAATTTAAATATGTCATAATTAAAATTATTAAATAATAAACTTTGAGATAGAACCATAAGACCTAAAAATAATTTAAATGTACCCATAAATTATAATAAACTAATTAATATTAATTATTACCTTTTTAGTACTAAAAAATAACTGTGTCCACTTAGGCATTTCATATTTTATTAATTGTTTGTTCATTTTACTTTTGAATTTTTTTGTAAGTAAGTACATGGATTTTCATCAAGTTGATTGTCATTTTAAATGCATTTCCAAATCTGAAATAAAATTAGAATTGTTTAAATTTTCAAATTTTAAATGTTTTTTTCAAGTGTTTATTTTAATAACTAGTTCGGTATTCATATATTATGTTATGCTTGTGTATTTAGAATTATACGCACAAACAATATAAATTATTATAATAACTATGATGAATTATTATATCAATGAAATTCTACGTAATATTAATTAGTAGTTAGACTTTAGACCTTGAAATTGTGTTTTGATGTAAACTGTGAGTTGAGTTGTAAAAGTAGCATAAATAATGACTTGCACAGTACATACGTTAATACAACTATATATATTCATATAACCTACATTTTTCAATTATTAAACTAAAATTATATCAAGTATTAAAATATTTTAAAACATTTTCTCATAAATGTAAAAATTTTTTTCATATTATATTCGCTTTAAATCGTTATTTTTTTGTTAATAATAAAGACTAAAATAAAAAAAAATTAACATTTACACAAAAAAATTAAATAAAACAAGGAAAATTCGGTTATTTCAATGTTAAATCGAATTATGCACGACAATATCAAATGCTTTTAATAAGTGGCCTTTAAAAAGTTGTTGGAGCGTATGGAGCTGCGGTGATTCTAGTATAAGTCAAGAGAATGGAAGAGGATTTGAATGATGTTGCTAAGTATTTGGTATTTTCCGTTATTGTTCTAGAACGTTGTTCTGTAAGAATGATTGCTCATACAGCTATCATCGTTTCTGCAATGCGTAAATACATTTTGAGATTTATCAACTATATTTCGGATTAATTCAAAATGTTTTAATCTTTGGAAGTACAGTAACACAAAATTCTCTCTAAATATCATCAAATAAGAAGTTATTATACCCGAAATATTCTTCATTCAAAAAACACAATAGTTATTTCTTGTATATTTTATAACCGTTTTTCTTGTAATATAATAAAATAAATTATCAACTATTATTTATTTAAAGTCTATAAGTATTTTAAACGAAATTAAATTCAAAAAAAATAAATAAATAAATAGTTTTAAAAGTTGTTATTTTTAACTATTCAGTATGACTGCTATTGAAAAAAAACCAAGTTACATTATATTGATTTTAAATGTTCTAATATTAAAGAAAAAAAGAAAACTATTAATCTTTTGTAATTTATTAGATAGTTGTATGGCTTAGTAGATCAAGTTAAATTTTTTCATGGAAATATATTAATAATATTTATTATTAAATAAATACCTGATTCTTATTTATTTGTTGGTGATAACGGCTTTTACGATTATAATTTATGTTCCTATTTAATAAAAATTAGGAATTAATCAATTAATATTTTTTTTTTATACTTATTTCGTTATTTAAAACGAAGATTACTTTTAAATTTTGGATTTGGATAAAAAGAAAATATAACCTTTGATTTTGCAAATATAAACATTATATATTATACGTAAGTACCAATAAAAAAAAAAAAAAAAAAAAAAAATGGTAGAAATTGATATAGGTAGGTAATTAAACATTTTTGAAGAGATTTTTTTAATTCAATATAAATTTATATTTTTTACTCCTTGTGTTATTTTTATTTTTAGTTATATATAGGTATTCATATTACTCAAAAACAGTATGAAATGAAACTTTTAGTTTAATTAAATGTATTATGTATTATGTTAATTCATATTCAAATTATTTATACATGATATTATCTTCAATACACAATTAGATATCTTCGTATATTTAAAAATAATTTACTCCGTTTAAACCACTTTTTTTTCTTATTCTAAATTTAAATATACTTTTATTTTACAAAATTGCTTATCAGCCCTGAAATTATAAAACACAGTTGATTAACGTGATACATTTATTGATTTGTTTTTATTGAATTGAACATTTTTAGGTAGCTTAAAAAAAAAGATCCGAAAATCTGGAATTTTTTTTGTAATACGGCTCGTACAGTGGAAGTAAAATTTTTAAAACAAATTTGTTGGCTTGACGTACTATGACAGTTAATAAATCGTTAACTCACGGCCATCCGTTCAAACGTGGTGTTTACTGTATAGTGTGTACATATACACTTGCGCGTATAACAAATGTATAAAACGTATTATTTGCGAAATAGTCGTGAAAAGGATCTATTACAGAAATTCTTACCATGTATACTATATATATATATATATATTATATATATTACATAAAAGCGTTAAACAACACAAATACGATGCACGTATAATGCATATATATATATTACGCATAGTTGTTACTGGAAACTGGCGAGCATTACATGAAATGACGTTATTATAATATAATAATATTATTATATAAGAAACTGCGCTTTAAACAGCAGCCGTCATAAATATACGCACGCATATCATTATTGTGATTATTGTTCGCCGGATAATAATATATTTCACTCAAACAGTACTCCACGTCTCCACTCCCCGACACCACCCTTGTAGTTGCAGCAGCACCCCCTCGCCCGACAATCCGTCCGTCAGTCCGATTACTGACTCTGCCGCCTTCGACCGTTGAGAAATGCGACTGGCGTGCGCGCAAATAGATCACGACCTACGTCGTACCGCGACATGTCTGGGGGTGGTTTGACGAAGGTGCGGCCGCCGAAACGAAAGGGTTCATTCGTTATTTCATCCTCGCGATGAAATAAACATATGCTATTTCTCTTCTATTGGATTCCTCAAGAGTCGTTCTTATACCAATTTAAAATTATCAAAAATACATAAGCATATTATTTAATTTTTAGAACTTTGAACTGATTTAAATAACTTGGACTTGAAAATTTAGTTTTTTTTTTTTTTTATTGAAATAGAAAAAAAAAAAATTATGAAAAAAAATACTGCACATCAATTTTGCACATGAACGTTTGAAATTCAAATTTAAACGAAATTAGATATATACATATTTATATACAAAAAATAACGATATTCAGCTATCTACTGATTTTTATTGTTTTTTATTTGACTTGTATCTTTTTTAAATGGCGTATATTATTATTTTATACACATAATAACAAAATTAATGTAAGTATGAGATATAGTACGGCATTTATAAAATACATGTAAATGGATAATTTAACTTTACGTTTACGCCGAAATTAAATTTGAAAATATCGTAACTTCCAGTGGCTCACATACGTATTTTGTGTTTACCTACCTCCTATTCTATAATATTCTAATAAACTATAATAATATACCGAAACCTGGGTGCGCGAGTTGTGTGTGGCCGCAGGGTCAAAGGAACTGAACATAATATATTATATTATAATATTGCGTGTATATGCGACGGTGGTCGGTGCCGCAAAGGAGTTAAGACAGTAATGTGAGTGACTGTCTGGTGGCGGGGAGGTGGTAGGTGGAGTAGACGAAAGGGATGATGCATATTCATGACGATGACGGCGATGACTACGACTACGGTGAAGTGCGTGCGTGCGTGTTGTGCGGGAATTTCGTCGACAAGCGCTGACGGATAAAATATAACAGCTATACAGCTATTCTTCTTCTATTTCTCAGACGCTCGGTTCGCGCAACGTCGCCATCCCTCCTCACTTTGCTACCACCCCTCTACACTTATACACCGTGTCCGCTGACACGGACGTTATTTACATTGCTCTGTATAAACGTGACGCGTTGGGTTTGACACAGCGTAATTTATTAAAAATACCAACATTTGAACAGAGATCTAGGTCGCAGTAAACTATTACTTCGATTTCTAGGGGACCGAAATCGAAACCGATATTACCGATTGCTGGTGCGCTGCGCGACGGTATAGATTCTTTAAAATATTATGTATTATTTCATGATTATTTCGTTCATTGTATAGTTGTTCGAAAAAAATACGCACAATAATGTAGTCATATTATTTAAACATGTAGATATTTTTGTCATTTTACATCTAAAACTCCCCAAAAAAGACGGGCAAGTGGCAACCGATCTGCTGTACGTTAGTTCTCAAACGATTCACTCTTATGGGTGTGGAGTTTAATTTTAATTCAATTATGTATCGTTTTATACAAAATGTGATGGTGAGTAGAGATGGAATGATTAGTTTTGCCATCTTATACCACCGAGTATATTATTTCATCATATGATTTTTTGATTTTCGTAGTTCTTAAAGTCATTTATTTTACTTTTAGTGTTACGGTAGATTCATATAATTTTTTCTGAAAATATTTCATTTATTATATTATTAGTATTTAATTATTACAATTATATGTTTTAAAATTGTTGTTTTTTAATTTTTTAATACAATTATTGAATTATCTATTAAAAATTATTTAAGGAAAAATAATTATTTTATGGGTGAATATCGAATGTTGTAAAAATTTGAACTTAAAACGCTCGAAAAATATTAATTTTGCTTCTCAGTAAATTTTATTTTATATACACATATATAAACCTCGTATTATTTTTTCAAAACTAAAATGTAAGAACAAACATATTTATGGATTTTTAACTACAAAATAATTTGCTAATTTTTATGAATTTTGTAAACATTTCAACTTTAAATGCCTTTAAAAATGATTGTGACTATTGACTTTCGATATTGTATAATTAAAAAATTGACAACTTAAAAGGAGCTTAGTATTGAGTTTTCAAGCATTTTTACCTAAAGAATAACTTTTAATCTATAAATTTTATAGAAAAAAAACTAAAAAAAGATTGACAATTTTATGACAAATAGAAAATGATAATATAAACATTTAGTGAAAATTTGAACATCTACAGTTATTTATTTTTAATTCACTAAAATTTCGATTCTTATAAACATTTTTATTTTTCCTTATTTTTTTATTTTTTACGTTTATAAAAAAAAAAGTTCTTACTTTAGATCTCTTCCTCCTCCCTCCAATAAAGTACTCATTAGATTTATTTCGTTGCTATTTATCACTTCTATTTTTAAATATCAAATCGTTTTTATGATTCCAAAATGTTATGACTCATAGAAAAAGAACACACTTCATTGTGAAATCAATAAAAAAAAAATATTAATATTAATATTCATCGCTCCACTGAGAATCTAAATATAATGTATGTATTAATAGAACTATAAAACATACATGTTATTAAGAATTATTGTCAAAAAAAAAAAAAAAAAAAAAATACGAATTTTCGTGGTAAATCGTAAAAAACATAACGCCAACGATATTATGTATTTATGCAAATTTAATTTATTATTGTTTTTATCAGCCTAGGGCTTTATATAAATATATAAACTTGATTTAATATTCTCCCTCGTTTTGTTAATGCATCTCCGGTGTTTATGTTTTGTTTAATATGTATGTATGATAAGTAGCCTAATTGAAATTGAAACAAAAATGATTTGATATATCACACATATACGGCTTCTGGTAGACATTTATCTGGAACGACATATATGCGACACATGAATACTCGTTCACTCTGTTGCTTTAGACAGGCAGAGCCGCAAAGGATGTTGATTAAATTATTCAACTAGACGATATCACGGAAAGGTTTTTGGGTGCAAAATGTTGATGTCTTCCAGAAATTTAGTCCGCCCGACACTGTAAATCCCAGACGAGTAGTACAAGCACACGTTTCTTCTCACTCTTGTCAGGTTAGATTTGATGTGCCATGACGGGCGAGCACGCGTGACGATAAGTTTTACAATAAACAATGACGGAAATACATGAATGCACTAGGATTAAGTTGATATTTTTTATGCGTGGCGAATTTGTAATGAGTTTGGTACAGAGGGACCCCATGCGTTATTAGAAAAATATGGTTTTGAATTATATAAATGTAAAATAATAATAGAAATTATTTTATTATATTCACTATTCTATCAACATATATATACACTATAATACTATGATAATATAACAATAACATAGGTTAGGTATATATTATATACTTGTAGGGTAAATAGAGAAGATTGAATGAAATTTACTATTAATAATTTATAAAATATTTTGAAAATGTAGAACGGTTATTGGTTAAATTATAAAATATTATATAGAAGAAACATGAGAACAGCATTTATTTACCTATTAATATATTAAATAAAATATATTATATTTTATTTTTTAAACTCGTATGAAAACAGGTCATATATTTTTAACAATGATCACACAATTAATATCAATAATATTCTTCAAAAATATTTAAGGAATTTACAAATTACGATATGAATAAATTAATTTCTGTAATATCTCTTGAAGCTTTATGTGAAATTTCTGAAGTAAACCATTTGCATACAAATTTTGTATTATAGAAAGACAAATATCTTTGTACATGGTTAATGAGTAATTCTAATTATTTTCAACGACTGTATTAAAATACTTTGAGGTCTCTTATTTAGTAGAAATATTAAAAATTAAAATAATATATGCTAGGTTTATTCGATTATTAAATTAGACCAATATTTAAAATTGTTTTCATAGTAATATTATGTAATTTTTAATACTTTTAACAAAAGTTTATTTGTTGTTGATAAATATTTAAGTGTAAACTACTTCAACATTAAGACAATGTCGATATGTATAATGTATTCTTTATGGTAATTAATTTAATAAATTTTTCTCCCAATGTTATAATTTTATTAATGCTAAATATAGCATTAATTTTACATTTTACACAAATTATTGTATACACAAAATAACGATACAATTTGATACTTATTCTAGAAATAAATAACGATTCCAGGTTAAATAATTTATTTTTCACAAAATTAAAATCAAGAGTTGAGGAATCACAATATACTTAGATATTTCAGAGACTTACTTAATAATAAGGTGTACTTAACACCTCTTATATAGCAGAGAGTTTTCCTATTTGATATATTTTTTTTATTTTTGTGGTAAGATAAAAAATTATAAAAATCATAAAAAACGGCTAATGCAAATATTTGAAACAATTTCGAAAAATTTTTTGCAAAAATAGGCTTGATCATTGTATCATTTTTTTAGTTTCTCAGGAAGTCATAGTAAATATATATATATATTTTTTTTAACGTAGTAAAATTATTCAATAATTAAATCAACATCACACATTGTCTTGAATAAGCAATTTAACTCCACCATTTTTGAGGTACAATTTTTAAAATTTACAAATTTTCTGGTTCAAAAATGCATAATTTATTGTAATTTTTTTATTAATATTAAATCGTTAATTTTTCTGATTCAAATTAACTATTCACTTTATCTTAAGTATATATATCTTGTTTTGGGTATACGACTTGGCTGCATAGATCTTATGTATTAAACATGCACTAAAAGTATATTATAAACATTATAATATTATTAGATAAATATTTTTACGTTAGTTGTATGAAATATAATTTGTATTACATTTACATCTTTTAGTTGAATTTCCAAAGTAAATTAGTATTTAACAACTTATTGTATTATTGCCTAATATTTCTTTCTAAACTATTAGAATGTAGAGTTTCTCCTAAAAAACAAAATTAACTATTATTTAGATAAAAATATATAATTTAAAAACATTAATAGTTTTAGGTATTTTCTGTGTTTATATAAAAAATAAATATGACACCATTTTTTTTAAACATTATTAAATACTTTAAAATATAGTTGTTACTAGATTTTTTGATATTCTTATTTTTGAACTCCGAATTCTAAGTCCCCCTCATACCTTTCTAATTATAACGAAAACGTTCATACAGTTTATCGTATTATGATTATAATGAATAAAGCCACAGTGGTTATATTTTATGTTAAGAACACAATGCCTTATTTATAATGCAATTACAAATTTTGTTTTCCTCATAAAACTTTATTTCATAAAATACATGCCCATGACTAACGATTAGATAGTTGGAAAAAAGGTATAGTATTTGTCATTTTAATCTAATTATATAATATGTTACATTATAAAAATCAATTTGTTTTCATAGTTATTGTTTGGTAATTATTAAGAACCAAAAAATCTAATTTTATGATTTATAATTAATTAATATTTTGTGAGTGTATAACAAAATTAGGTTTTAAATTATAGGATAACAAAAAGTAATATTTATACCACACTTATTCATAGCACTTAAACGGCTTTATTATTACTTTTGTCATACATTTGGCTTGAGTAAATTAAATTATTATATGACAAAATAATATAACTTCACGTAAATTATATTTATATAAATAACAATAACTATACACGAAATATCATATTCAGATAAACAAAATTAATGAGAAAATATGACGTAATTCCAATTTTGGTTTTAATTTAAAAAAAGAAAAAAAGAAAAGAAAACCATTTTGTGTTACAATAATTTTACGATGAATAACGTTAAATCTTGTACAATGGTGTTTCCTAGTAATTATAACGTTATGAAATTATTAATGTATAATTTGTGACTATAAACGTTATTGTTTTAGTCATTCGCGGTTATATGGAACAATATTGGTGAATGCAATGTTTATATTTTTGAATGAAAATCTTGAAAACATTTTAGGTATAAACATTAAACGATCTACACATAATAATAATAATAATAATTAACTATATGTGGTTTTACCTGAAATTTTAATTCACCTTGCATAAATTTTATAAAATCAAGATAAACCATGATGTGAGTGTACCTATCACATAATATATAATATATTATAATACTATTTTGTTCGTAGAACTATAACAGATAAATGCAATGTACTTAAATACGATTTATTGTTTTTTATAAAAGAAAATAATAATTTTTTTTTGGACAATTTAAGGTCTCGAACTTAAATATTGATTAAATTTATGTGACTTTAATATACAATTATAAACTGTAATTGTTTTAGCAATAAATTATTATTTATGTTTTTTATTTTATTATATATAGCTAAAGAACATACTAAAATAATAATTTTAGCTAAGTATTTAAAAATTGAATAAGTATTTTTTTTTAAGCAAATTAGTATTTTAAGCTTATATGAATTTGTGTATTCATTGTTTTTTTCTTCCTTTTATTCAAATGTTAAGTGCTTATAAAAGAAATAATTGGTCATTTATTATTAAATATTAATTAGATTATTCTACTTAAGATAATAAAATTAAGAATGCATAGAGTTACTTTTTCGATCAAGAATTGATAGTTATTTTACATAATACAGCCAATAAAGATTTCTTAATTTAATAAAGATATCTTAAATAAATATATATTTATCAGTAAATAGTAGTGGGTTGGTTACATAAATTATGTACATTTTTAATATTTAAATAGCATTTTAAAATTATTATGAACATAAAAAAGCGTCTGAATGGCAAATGCTATTTATGAAAAACTCTATTTACAGAAAATAATTGTAGCATTTTAATTTCAAATTGAAAAATCACCAAATCTCTATTAATACAAATTTGTGTTGTAAACATAGTTATAATAAAATATTGTTTCTATGGTAAATTTGATATAGTGAACAGTTTGAATGTGTAATCATTAGTTCAGTAGATTACTAACATTTCCTATAAGTTATCACTAGTTGAACTGCATTATTTTTTCCCGTGAAAATATTCAAATGAAAAGCTCAAAAAAAAAAAAAAAATCCAGATATATACTGTACATTTAAAATTAACAATAGTGGACTTGCAGTAAGCTCAGTTATTTTCAGATGTTAGGATGTAATAATATATTAATTTGTATGAAATGTAATTTTTTTTATAAACGATAATTATACAGGTTATAGATACGATTTGGGTAAAATGTGTAGAAAGAACGAGTATATTATAATAATATTTACGTTGATGAGTACAATATCAGCTTATGTATATGTATACCTACGTATTTTCCTGGATTATAACGAAAGATTGCGGAATATTTACAACACATATATACATTGAGAACGTACTAAAATTTTATACGTATACATACGTATATGAGTGCGTGTGTATAATAGGTGGTATATAAACAATCGTCCTGCAACCAGCCGCTGCTAGCAGCAGCCGGTACAAGTAATACAATTTATAAACATAAAATGTATGTATATACGTATATTAGGGGAAAAAATCGATAAGTCGACACACACACACACACATACACGTACACATACGCACAGAGAGACAAGCACGCCGAAGAGCAAAGACTGGGCAAATGGAAATATTCGAAGAAAATCCTGTAGTAAAGAGAATTATTCTCACAGTAGCCGCGTGAAGAGGAAGGGAGCAGAGATGTAGAAAATATATTACATATATACGCGTGACTCGTGTGAGTGTGTAATCACAAACACACACACAAGTATGTACACACAATAAAAGCAAACCCCACGCACACTCACATACACACACACACACAGGCAAATTATAATATACGTACAATATATATATATATATATACATGTGTGTGTGTGTGTGTGTGTGTGCGTGTACACGACGGGATGGCAGTAAAAGAAAGGGGTAGGCGGTGGCGACGTAAGGGATTTTAAGCCTGGGGGTTATTACAAATGGCGGCAGCGGCGCGCGGGCGCGGCAGAAAGAAAACGGAAAACGTTGAGAAAATATAGATCCGTATGGCACGAGAGGAGTAGGGTCGTTGACTGTGTGCGTGTGCGTGCGCGCTCGCAAACAGGAAACGATGGAGCGGTACACTGTGTTTGAACTACTTTTCGTAGCGAAACTCCTCCGATCCTCGCCGCCGCCGTCCCGGGAATAAGTAAAAGAGGAAAAAGCAATTAAAATCGGTCGCTCCCCATTGGTCGGAAATGTTTTCCACCGTGCGTTCGTGTGTGCGTGTGCGCGCTTGCGAATGCCGTTTCGTTTGCCCGAGGAGGAATCAAGATTTTAAAACCGCCAAACACCTCCCCCCCCCATTCCGCTCCCGGGCGCTCACCCCTCCGAGGATTTGTCTTCGGTCGGTATAAATATTTTAATAATGCACGCGCTGTCGTCCGTCGGTGTTTTTCAAATCCGTTCTACACGTTCACGAAATAATTCGATTTACGCGACCACTGCGGAATATCATATAATTATAGGTACCCACATCCGACTGGCACACGTTACCCGTACAATATAACAAAACAAAATATAATAATATAATACTATATTTTAAACGAACACCGTTCATCGCGTAAATGAATATTAAGGTTGTTGAAAAATATTTTTATTAAAACGATAATACCTACAGAATATAATATTATTATTAGGCTGCGACATGAAGTATATTATACAACTTGACTGTATCACCCTCGCGATTCCACCGTCTTCTTGCGCCACCATAGCCACCCTAGTTCTGTCACCGCGCTTATTAATAATTATTATTAATATAAATGTTCACCTGCAATCGTCCTACCAGTTAGTAGGGGGGTAGAGAAATCACGACCACCCCCAAAAACGCATCGATCACGACCGCAACGGTGTTATAATAATATTATTATACACGTATGCACGCAACTCGACATAAATTATATTATTATAAACGATTACGGTCGGTATGGTAAAAAGGGTGTGCGAATCACTATTAAAATAATATTTGAATCAAGTCAATGGGCCACCTCCAATAATCGATAAACCGTAATTAAGTTATTCAATTTATTAGATATATCGACGCTTACAAGTCACGACCATAATAATTATATATAGATATACTGATTAAATTTTATCATAAATAAATAAAAATGAAGATTAAGTCCTTATTTCCGATCATATAATTCAATTTAGATTAAGAATTTATCATAACGCACGCTATTATGATCGGGAAATAAATAAACCAATAAATTATGTATTATTATTATTTTTATTATTATACCTGATGTAAAGTGTACTTATACATAATTGATTACATCTTCGGAGATGTACAATTCGATATTACCACGCAACACATTTTTATGTCATGTGAATTACGCCTTGAAGAAAATCAATTGCTTCTTATAGTTCTTTATAGCCGTTTTTGTAAAATTTTAGTTATAATAATTATTATATAATAGAAAAAAATGTAGGTGATTTTTTTCAATGTAGTTATGCCATGGAAAATAATATTCGTAATTTAGTTTCATCGGTAAAAAAATTATTAACCTAAGACATTAAACAAACAATTGAAACAATTGTTTAATATACATTAACGCATCTCAAAATATTTCTTATAGAACAATTTCAAGTTTATTAGAGTACCTATACTAATAATTATTGGTACCTCAAATAAATACTCAAGACTACACAAATTTTTATCTAAACCAAAATCTATAAATAATATTATGCTACAATAAGATTTAATTTATCAGTTGATTAAATTTCACACGCAATTTTAACGCAAAATGATCTAATTGTTTAATATTTATTTAATTTTTAGTATTTATTAAATATTATGCTAAAAAACTTTCATTTGTTTATTTATTATAACAGTACAGTTCTTAACGAAATTCTGTTTCTAAATCAAATATTCATATAAATTAAACATATGAGTAGTATCTGCTATTTAAAAAACAAGCATTAAAATACTATATTACCATATTTAAGTATACTATACTTAACATATGTGAATGACTAACTACAATCTATATCAATCATCTCATATTACAATATTTTAAAAACTAAATGATATTTCATATAAGTAGATATTTATTATATATAATTACTTATTGAACATTTGTTCAAACATATTATTAAAAAGAAAATTTTCTCAAAATGCATAGACAAATTCCTGATATTGACGACCGAAATTGGTAAATATTTAAAATTTTAATTGTTTATTTCTTCATACTATGGTTATTAAATAAATATTCCAATTGCACATATAAAGCTATATATGAGAGCAGGTGATTTTAAATATTAAATTAAATTTGAAAAAAAATAATACTTATAGAGAAAAAGAAATATAACACAAATAATTTTATTCTAATAGTTATGAATTTAAAAAACAAACATCTTTTTTTTCTCATGAAAATGATTAAATTATTTTTTTACCTTGTAAAAACGCTATAATATAATAAATAACTTTGAGAATTAATAATCACATTTCAACACAATTATTCATTATAAAGAAATATTTCATATCCTATTAATTATGTTTAACTTAATTCAAATTTAATTTTTTAAGTATTTTAGATTTATATTTAAGTAAAAACTATACTATAAAAGTATTTTTTTATAAACATGTATCGTTTATAATAAAACTAAATGTATGTAGATTGCAATTTTAGTTTTTATTAGGTTATAATCTAGAAATAATCCATCTAATAAAATAGTAAACAAATTTGAACTATTTTGTTAAATATTTAATACGACATATCGGGTTACACAATAAGAGTGTATTATTCACTTCGTCTCGCGAGGAAAAGCTTGTTAGATGTAAACTAAGAAGTATCATATAGAATGAGATGGATGTCTTCTGGCTTGACACGGTTAATTATGGTAAGAAATGAGTTTTAGAGAGTGTGTAGGAATGGTCCCTATATTGGTGATTAAGCAGGAGAGATTATATTGAGATGGTTTAGACATATTCAAAATAGGAAAGGAGCACAAGCACAGGGGAGTTGAAAGGGTGTTTGGAATAGACATGAAAGGAAACCCGAGAAGAAATTAATAGGAATAATCAATATTATGATGTAGAGAAATGGGGAGTGGCAAGATAGAGTACAAGATTAATGGACAAGGAGTAAAAGAGGAATGACAATCAAAAGTTCGGGAAAAAAACAGCCACCATGACTCTGTCTTAAATGAAATCGTTACATCGTGAACAATATATTTTAGAATCTATTTAAATTGAGAGCACCGAATATATACATTAAACATTGTCGTATATTGTCGACAATGAATTGATTAAGTATTTAGAATATGTAAATATTGCACTGAAACATTATAAATAGCTAATACATCATACGTATCTTAACTATATATATATGTATATTATTATTATTATTATTATTCAGATATTCAACAATATAATATAACATTATTCCATATTTATTCGTGTATTTTAGTATTTTACTGGTGTGAAAAATTATGTTACGCTATAAATGCATTGTGCCAATGTGAAAGAATAACAAAATGACCATTGCAAAAGACATACAGATGTTCAATCGTAATAATAACATATCAAATGTGTGATAAAAGTAGTTCTATTAGTTAAAAATTTAGGATAGGGTTTGAAGAAAAAAAAATCTTAACTTCGATAGTCTTTATGTGGTATTCCGGATTATATGCAAACGATTGAAAAACTATAAGCCTATTCAATAACATTTAATACTTTAGGATATTCAATACAATGCGGTTTGGTAACGTTCGTTTTCGGACGGGCAGACGACGGGAGGGCGAGGAGACGTACAAAACGAAACGTGTGGAAGTGCGACATCGTTGTAATAATATAATAACAATCGGAGAATGAAAAGGATATGGTTGTGATGGTAGGGGTAGTAATGCAGGGTGGCGTAAGAGCCAACGTAACTGTAGGTATACAGGTGCTCGTAATTACTGTCGGCACCGTGCACGCGGCGCTTTAACGCATTGTCGGCGAAAGGGTTTTTCCGAGCGCACCGCGTAATTGCGCGCGACTGGCGCAAACGGAATAAGAAAATGTAATTTGGGCTTCGCACTCCCATACGTCTCCTGCACCCCCTCCCTCGACACAACGACCAAGACCTGCGTGCCGATACGTGCGAGACCTTCGAAAAAGACGCGGTGGGTGGACTACGAGGAACGAGCAGCGGAAAATCAAGAGAGCGGCTCGTCAACTAATTAGCTAGTAGTTCTAAGTTTTAATAATAATTAAAAGCCACGCGGCAAACTTGGAAGAGAGGCGAACGAGTGCTGGCAACGACGACGGAGCGCGCACGCTCGCTACCCCCCTCCACCATTTAATTATAATGTACACGCACATATAAATATATGTATGTGTGTGTATGTGTGTGTGAACATTTGCAAGACTTTGAAGCGAACAAACTTAATCGCCACGCGCGTATAAATATATAAATATACGGGCATTTGAAACAACGCGGGGTTTTATCTTTTGTTTCAGTAAGGCGGTGTACAGTTCCTCTCCGTATGAATAGGAGGAAAAAACCTTCTCGCACAATTTGCGAATTATACTTTTTTTTTTTATTTTTTAAAGAAATATACTACCGTTTTAGCCAATCCAACCGGTCACCACTAGAATCGTGATACTCGTGCGTGTTCGCAGTATAATATCGTTTCGACCGAAAAATACGTTTCCGGTACGATATACGAAACACCAAGCTATGATACCCGAGTGGCGGGTACGATAAACTCGGACAAACATATAGCATTACACTCCGGATATGTACACTGCAGACACAAATATTATTGATAAATATATATTGTACATAGGTAACGGTATATAATTATCATAGGCCACGGGTGTCGTGATAAGTTCTACCGTTGGCGGAGTTTGTCGAATTGTTCGTAAATATTATGTTTGACAATAAAAATAATTTAAAAATATTCGTTTACCGTCAAGCATGAAGACGCGTATTATACGCACCATTTCGTGTATTTTAGACTTAGCGTAAAATTATAATATTATCAATACAATAAATTATACTATACGCAGAGTAGGAGCTTAAGACGTTACACCGACGTTTTCTTCGATTACATTATTATATAAGTTTGCACGTGAACGAGTCAGATTCGATAACGCGTCCTCGGAGGACCGCGGTGGCGCGAAAGGACTGTGTAGCAACAACAACAACAACAACAACAACACGCACCGTCTTCTTATCTGCGATACTGAGCTCGTTTAAATTATTGGCGGCCGTTATATTCTTGGACGACGATAAGAATATTCTCCGGGGTATAGTTACACGAATGAAACATTAACCGAACTATTCTATATTTTAAACCTCTGCTCCCATATTATATGTATTATATACTTCTCCCGCGATTACAGTTCACCTGTGATTTCCACTTGCACTGATTTCCTTTCCTCGTCGACAATACACAACCTTTACTTCGAAAACGTTTGATAACCAGCCACTACATTTCCAATGAACCACATTCACCGTCGACGACCTTAACACGAGCAAACGAATTATTTCATGAAAATAAAAATGTAAAAGTACCTATCTAAAACTTCTGTCGTAACCCAACAGCCGGGAGACGGAGTATCTCACGCGCTACGTGACCCCCTCCCCCCTTTAAACGTATACGACGTGGGCGACGGTGACGTTATCCAAAACTTTTGGTCGGTTTAACGTAGCACTACGTGATGGAAATAAAAACGACTTTTTGATAACGCGATTACCGTGTTTTTCCTTTTCTCGAATCCTGTACAGCAGTTAACGACTCAGTCGCACACTCCGCCAACAACTGTTACAAACAAAATGTTTTATAATAATTAAATAAATACTGATATTATTTCCAACAAAATATTCAACCGCTGGACCGTTAATTTAGACCATTAGTACAACGATTACGATACTTACGGGTCACTATTTTCGTTAGTACGACACGTATTAATATAAAAATGGCGATTAATATTCAGCATTATATATTTCACGAAATCAAATGCGTGTTCTTTAACGCTCAACCTTGTGTTTGAAAATACTCAGACCACCATTATGGAGAGTGATAATATGTTGCTAGGACTCGAGTCAACATTATTTAGCTGACGTGTCATAAAATATGACGTCGTGAAAATATCAGATGACAAAAACTCGAATATATTTCTTCGGCCGTTATTGTATTTCTAAGCTGCCACACCATTTTGGGTTACAACATTTTAAACTTTGTGAAATAATTCCATTATAGGGACAAAAAGGCACGAGCTGGTAGCACTGCTTAGCGCGGAGTGTGTTGCACTCACCCATCGGGAATAATATTGTCTCTAGGTAAAATACGAAGGCTGAGGATCCATACACTTTTGGGGTAACAGAGAAAGCATATAACTTACACACACCCATATATGTATATTCATTGTGACCGAAAACCCCGTTTCTCGTTACTCGCCGCGGTGGCTACTGCCGTTAAAAAGGGATTTTAAATCCCTTTTCCAAAAAAAACAATGGCCGGTGGAAAAATTAATATTTAATTTCCACCTCTTGTCCAACCGCCTCGGTGTTCTCGAGAAAAACGTACGCGTGTATAATATATAAAATAATATAACGCGTCCAATTACACAACTGCCGGTCGTGGGAATTCACTTTTTCATAACCTTCTCCGTCATCCCACGCCATGCGCCCCTCGAAACCAGTGGTTAGGGGTGACTTATACAAAAATATCATATATTCAACGCACACTTTAGAAAAACATTATGCCCGTGTTTTTGCAAAATGTATTCCGTCGCCCTTTTTTGGTGGATATAAATATAGCCAGGACAAAAGTGTGCATTAATTTAAACGTATGTATACAACACTAACATACACTCGCCGACCATACAAGACCCCTCTTCTGAAAAATGTCCTCTGCAATTACGCCAAACACGGACAACAAGTCTAATAATAACCCCTTTTCGACTATTGTAAGACGTTATCTCCGCAGCTTTGTAGCGCTCACTGCACTATAGTCATCCCGGGGGATGCTGATTCAATTTTATCTCTGTACGCTGCACGTATAATACATACATGTACCAAAAAAGAGAATTAAAAGAAAAAATAAATAACAAACATGACACATTTCTTATAGGAAAAGTAATTAGATGTTTTTGACTTTTGAGAAAACATTCAAAAATATAACATTTTGTTTGTTAAGCAAACATTTATTTGAACTTCAAAAAAAAAAAAAAAAGATTGCCAAAGTTCTAATATAAGAATAATATTATTAATAATAGAAATGCAAAAATTGTTTACACACCAAAAACAACCTTAAAACCAATCCTTTTACTAGGTATTAAGGTACTAATCTATCATATATAGAAGCTAATCATTTTACTAGGTATTAAGGTACTGATCTATCATATATGATATATAGAAGCTAATCGTTTTACTATCCTAACCGGAATAATATTATAATATCAACACACTTTATTTAATTTATAATATTAATAATAATAATTATTATTATTATTTTATTTTTATTGTATTAGTTTTTTGTACATATAAATACTTTATTTATTATGATTATTTTTCTGATTTCCAATTTTAGTATCTTAAGTTGTGATGGAATCATAATTTTATTTTTGAAATACGGTTAGTAGAAGTCTAGAAATTCTTAGATATTAGACTCACGCATTGCTTAAAAAAAAAACGCCACGTGATCATAATTTTATTACAGAAATTCATTAAAAAAACATATGTACTTACTTTTTTTAAGACTCTAAAAATATGAATCTGATAGTTATGTACATGTGCCACTATAATAAAAGGGAAAAGTAATATTAAATTCACGAAGATATCTAAGTTTACCTTAATAGATTATCATGAGATTAAGCATTTTTGAAGAAAATATTTTTTTGGCAACAAAATAAAATCAGTTAAATAATATAATCAATTTTTATATCAACATAAATAGTTTTTAAGTATTTGAAAATATAATATCTACGTTTAAATAAGATGTTAACTATTTTACGTACTAAAAATGCACCAAAAATGTATAATATGAATATGTAGATATGTGTAGTATATAATATACGTATCATACCATTGTATAAACAATTATTTTACTGATCATTATACTGTAATAATAAATTAGCTTAGCCCACAAATTAATAATTTCAGTTTAATGTTACACAATTTAATATCCACATTAATCCTTAAATATTATATGAATATACAATATACATATAATATTTATTTTACACAGCTTATAATTTATTTATATTTAATTATATGATCTTTACAGTATTTAAAAAACGTAAGTTTGATGTATACGATGCAATTTAAAATTAATGATCAATAAATTTAAGACTACTAGAGAAATTTTATATTCAAATATACCGACAACGATTCGATTTCCACAAGAAAGATATTTTTATAGCATGAAATAGCAATAAAATAATTATTTTTGCTGTGTATGATAATTATTATTATAGTCTTATATAATTATAGTTTTATACAAGTATAAAATAGTAGCTTTGGTCTCTTCACTTTGAAAGCAAATAGAAATTAATTACGTTTTCTATGTACGCCGGTCAAAAAGGTTCGTCAGTACATTATAATGAACCTACCCTAAGACTGCAGCCATACAATATAATATATTCATTTATATAAATATTGTATGCAGTAATATAATAATATAATAATAATAATAATTTTAATAAAATGTCGTAGGTATATATCGTCTTTTACAGCGCCGGACATGAGAGGGACGGCGTTTAAACTTTAAAGGACGACGTTAAATTCCTAGGCTGCACGTCATGTACATATATCATACTCGTATGCTGTGCACGCGTGCACGCAAGCCCTCCTCTACGCCATACCGAGTTTCTTTCGGTCGAGTGAAAAAGAGAGAGAGAAAGAGAGACAGACAGTGAGAGTGAGTAAGAGACGACGGCAATGATATGTGGGGAGAAGAAGAGTTCAAACGTCGTCTCAGTCGCCGTCTACGCGCGTATATATTATAATAATAATGTGATAAAATTACCCGGGCCGAAAGAGAGCGGAATAAGAGTAGAAACGGGAGAGGAGAAATCGAGGGTGGTCCGTGCGTGTGTGCGTCTTGTTGTCGGGCACGATAAGGGACGCGAAACGGGGCTGCAGAGCGACGGCGGGAAGAGAACTCGCGCGCAGTATAATATATATATATATATACTAAAACCCGGCAGCAGTTTTAAACTCGTATACCACTCCGCCGCACCCTAAGCCGAATGAATAATGGCGGCAGCGACGGCGGCGGTGGCGGCCCGAGGGTAAAGAATCCCCTATTTTCTTTGCGCCGCCCCCTCGCGCGCGCCACGGATTCTTTGGCGGCCGAAAAGGGTGGCGCGGGCGGTGGCGAACTATACATTCTTGGTGCGCGCAACCCCGCCGCTGCCGCTGCGCTCGCCCGCCACTATATATTATACTTCCACGCCGACACGCCGCTCTAACCCTTTTTGCGCGCGAGAAACATTTTAAAGGCATCTTTGCCGTTATCGGTGTGCAGTATCACCGTCGTGCACGCGACACGGCCCGACTACCATAGATACGCACACACACACATTCACGTGCACATTATGAAGGTATATGCACAGTACATAGTGAGCACGAAAGGAAGATGGCCTCGTCGCGGGGGACCCGTATGAATTACGGCCTTAAGGTTATAAACCGTGCCAAGAAATCCTATTAAGTATAATATGAAATACTTCGACCACGTCGCTGCTGTTTCCGAGCGCATATAATATATATATATATAATCCGTGTGTCTGTGTGTATAGGAATTCGACGATAACAATATTCCCGAGCTCTTTGCTATGGGTAGGTACTATTATTATTACCTACCGTCGTGTCGTAAGCGCCACAATAAGAATCGCCGTACATATATCTATAAAGGTTTTACCTGTCAGAGGAATGCGCGCCGCTTCTTCCTATCTGCTCGCGAATTTGCGTATTCATTATGATTATCGCTATAGTGCTATACTAAACATTATAATACCTACGGGCTAGGTTAGGCTAGTCGTGGATACGCGTGACGACAGAGTTGGTCAATTTTATCCAAAACCAAAATTAGTACAATATGTGGTGGCCATCGTGTGTTAAACAGTATTATTTTTGATTTAATCTTAATAATGCATTTAAAAATGGAAAATCGTTTTTCACTATTAAAATTAAAATGTATTTATTTAATTCAATAGTCGCCATCAACGCATGTCTGAGGATATTTACCTAAGACGCGTTTAAAAGCTATTTTTTAGGCTATATATTCATTAAAAAAATTAGTACTGTAGCTATTGGACTACAGGAATAATTTCACTTATAAATAACAATATATAAACACTATATTGTTGATAGTGTTATAGAAATAATTAAAACTAATCAAATATCTCTTCAACATAATATTACGTACATTAGATTATATTTATATAAACTATTCAGATCATTACGCAATATTTTAATAAAAATAATTCCTTATATGTATTATGTATAATAAACTATTGGAAACTATTTTATGATTAATAACAAAGTTAAACGTAATAAAATAATAAAACTAGGTAGTAATATTAGTTATTACAAAAAGTAAAAAAAGCGAATAAAGGTTATTCCAGTTTAAATTTACTTTATAAAACCCCAACGGTAATACAAAAACTACTTTCACAAGTTTTATTTTATTATCCATTAGTACAAGTACATGTTATTAGTTAGCTTTTAGTTGTCAAGAATTGTATAACTATAAGGTACATTTGCGAGAACACTATTTATATTAATATAAGTATAAACATTTTTGAGTAAATACTTTTTTCTTATAATAAAAACACTAATAAGGTTTTATTAAGCTCATCTAAAAGATTGTGAATTGGAAAACCAGAATTCAATAGTTTTTTAAGCGCCAAGAAAATCTACTGACTATAGCGTAAAATAGTTTTATGAAAATTTCAGAAAGCGTATAGTTTTAACCGACATCTAATAAAAACAGTTTGAAAATATAAAAACTTTATAAATAATAATCATATTATTATATCTTGATATTATTTTTATAATTAATATATTAATAAATAAAAATATAGCATAAACTTACGGGTTCTAGTTTTCTCGGGAGTCTTACGTTTGAACTTACTGATATTTTAACATTATTATTAATAATTTATTATTTTATTAGTACGGACATTAAAATGCTAGTTATGTAAATAGTAAATATTCATTATTCTCAAATATCTTAAATAATAATATCATAGTTATGATTTGTAAATAAATAAATTCGTTAATCAATATTTGATTATTTTTTAATTTTTTGTAATTTTTCACAAAATGTCAAAGATATTTTTCTTTGATTTTGACTATAATTGTTTTTTTCTAATTAAAAAAGAAAACTTCGAAAATTCTTAGATCCTTATCAAAAGTGATTCAACTTGAACTTTAAAGTTGAATATTTTATATTTGATCTGTTAATTTTACTGAGCAAAAATTATAGAAAAACTAAAAAAAATTACGGAGAGTCATTTTTAATAAAGAATTATTTGTTCGTAATTCATTTACAACATGCTTGTAATTTATACAAACATTAGATTAAGTGTTATAATATATACAATAATTTACAAAAAGGAAGTTATTTTTGATACTAATATAGAATTTTTTTAAAGTTATTAAAATATTTGTATTTATATTATTTACAAGTAAATTTGACTTCCATTGATCGTCATACTCGTGTATGTTATTAATATAAAATAAATGTTGAATTATGACTAATGATGTAACATTACGTAGAATGTAGATGCTATTAAATTGTTTACTGATCCTAAACTAATGTAAGATATCGAGATTTAAATTATACAAACCATTGAGGTTAATCATATTGGAAAAAGTTACTAGTGTTGGAAGATTGTTTCTATTATAGGTATTTTGTGCGATGGTATTATGTTTGAATATTATAATTATGTTTTAATTGTTATTAATCAAAGTTAATATGTATTATCGCAATGTAAATATGAGTTCATATGCATGTATAAGGCACG
The DNA here is from genome assembly GCF_002803265.2 of Melanaphis sacchari. Lineage (NCBI taxonomy): Eukaryota > Metazoa > Arthropoda > Insecta > Hemiptera > Aphididae > Melanaphis > Melanaphis sacchari. The sequence continues at coordinate 363,820 of NW_020270481.1, read as the reverse complement.
AATTTCTAATGAAATAAAAATCAATTGTTTTACTGACATTGACACTCTACAGCACGATCCAACAATGCGAAAAATTTGACATGTATCGGCAGTAGCAACTGTATGAAGGTAGTGTGGCAGAAACGTAATGGAATTCGGATGAGAGTATGAGCGGGAATTCTCGTAAATGGACAAAGCGTGTAGTAGAAGTCTGTTTAAAGTCGAAGGGAAAAACTATATGTACATATGAAACGACGTCGATGATAGTGGTGGCGGTATTAAAGGAAAGGAAACGAAGGGATCTTGCTGGTGAGGAGGTGTGGCGGTGGTCTGGGTCGATAGATAATTTATGCGATGTCTGTAAGAGGGTATGGTAGCGGAATGGGGGGAGAGTCCGCGAGGAGACGAGACGAGACGTGGCGGTGCGGCAGAGAACGTCCTCGGAGCCGGGGCAAAAGGAGGCAAAAATGGAACGTTGGGAGAGCGGTGGCGGCAGTGGCAGCAGAGCAAAGGAAAATGTTGACGAGAAAACTTTTGTATGAATAATGAAGCCCGCTTGCTGCAAGTCGAAGGGTTTTTCGGACAGGCGGCGGTGGAGGTGGTGGACGACGACGACGACGACCGGGGGTTAGATAGCAGCGGCAGGCAGGCACAATGGCTGAACCCCGGGAAAAGAGGGCGAACTTTAGTTTTGACGTGCAATCCTCTCTCTTTCCTCCACGCATGCACATATATACACATATTATACATTATACGCCCGTGTGTGCGTGTAGTACCATTACTCTCTCTTATATAATATGCGTACGCGTGTGCGTATTTTTGTGTACGTAGATATATATACACGTTGAAAGGAAGCATTATTCGCGCAAAAGTACACACACACACATTATATTTATATACATAACGCGTACGCTCATGGTGCAAAAGACGAACGAGCGGGTGAAATAATTCTGTGAGTCGTTACGGCTGTGCTGGTGATAAAACGACGGCGGTGTTGACGAAGAAGGCGAAATATAAAGAGAAGACCCGTCGTAATAATAAAGTTTCCAAGTCGATTTACTATATTATACTGGAGCTCACGCACTGCGTCGCCGGAAAGACGACAACGGCAGTGGCGGCGGCTGCGAGATGTGTACAATATTATTATTTATTTATACGGATAAAAGGTCCTATATTACAATAAAAATTGTTTATCTTATTATGCTTATCTAAGAGCTAAATTCACAAAAACTATTAACAAACGGATCAATATTGTACATACTGACTAAGCTCATTTAACGATTAATTGGTGTATTTGATACTAATTAAGTACTTTTTAAAGATGACTAAAACAAATTGAAATTTCTTAAATTAATTTTAAACACCTTAAAACTAATCATATTATTTAATAATTCAGGATATTCAATTAAACTGTTAATTAATTTATGCGAGAAAAATAAATCTAATTTTTTCCTTCTTGTTTCTAAAGTGTTTAAATTTAAGATATTAATATTATTATTCCGAGAAATTGTTTTAAATGTCGTCATCGTCGTCGTCGCGCGCGCAAGCGCACTTATAATGTATTATGCTAAACAGACCCTCGGAAGGTGATTGCTGTTACGCGTTTTTTCATCGGTGTATTAATATTGTTAATGTTATTTTTATAGGAAGAAGAAAACGGAACCATTCGGTACGTGAAAACTCGTATTGACGCATTTCAATGTTATCGGTACGAAAAAAAAAAGAAACACCGTCAAAAATCCGAAACCAATAAGCAAAATAACACACGTAAAAACTAAAAAAAATAAAATATAGGTAATTCTGATACTCACGGATTGTTTTTTAGCTCACGTTCCCAGATAGTGACATGTCTAAGGCTGAATCAGCGGCTATACTGCGGTGTTTAAAATCCGAGTGAACGGCTAGAACCGATATACGATAATAATATTATACATCCGAGAAAAAAAGGGGTTCGATCGGGTTTTGCCGAAGGGCCGATACCGGTCGTTCCTGTCAATCCAGTTTTATATTATTATTATTATTATTATTATTATTATTATTATTATTTTACTTTTTATATTTTATGGCACGTCGTTCTCGGGACATCGAAAGGCTATCGAACTAGTTTTATCGATTGTAACACGTTTATATTGTATTGTACTCGTGGTTTCCACTGTGGGACCGGAATTACTCGTTCCGCGGCTGGACATCTGGTCCCCTATTTTTGACCGTCCGCGGTCTTCGGACCCCGGGGGAAGAACCTTTGTGGCCAAAATTTAGAGAAATACACATATACGCACAAAGTAATAGTACAAAATAATAATATACGCTTCATCGTCAGATCGACGAAAGCCCAGAGGCAAATTCGCACAGGATACCCCACGGTCTTCGGTTACGCCTACTGTGTCGTATCTGCTGTGTTCTTTCAGCTCATTATTGGTGATTGGCAATAACAGTTAGCATAAAGGTACATTTTTTTACACCGAAATAAAAAGAACAATCTGTAATAATAAGTATATGATATAATAAAATAAATGCATAAATTGTTGTATAATATATTTAATTGAACCTAATATGTATTTTTTATCATTAAAGCTAACATTATTTAACAATTTTTAATTTTGCAAAATATACAATTTTATAATTTGTCTCAAAGATTAAAAAATTAAACCTGAAGAAATATTTTAATATTCTTAATCCAACTAAACCATACTAAATCAAGTTTACAATCGTAACAATGTTACCTAATATTATTTACTTTAAATACTAATGATCATTATGTAGTTACGCTTAGACACATAGTGTATGCTAATATAATACATTAAAAATATGTAATTTTTAATATTAATACTGTATAAAATAAATGTAAAATTTATTTTGTTACTTAGTATTTTTTTATTAAAACTATAACTTATTGAAAATAATATTTTATCGATTATTCATTTAAGTATTAGATAGTTAAAAGTGTTAATCTATTTTATAAATTAATTTTTTTTTAAACAAAATCCGAATAGTATTTTTAGAAATATTTTAAGATAATATGTCTAATTTTAATGTTTATTATATAACGCACGATTGACACTATATACTATTAAAATATTATTAAGTATTTTTTTCTAACTATGTAGGTATCTAAACTTCACAAATTATCAATTAATTAATTATTTTAATTAAAATTCTATGAATTAAAAAAAAAATAAGGGTTTACTGATAAACAAACCACACATTCTATTTCAGTATATAAATTTTTAAGTTAACCATTTTAAATGTGGGTATGTAATGAATAATGATATAATGTGTACTATACGCAGTACTATATTTATAGTTGCGTAAAATAATTCTAAACCAATAAGAAAAATCAAGTACCTAAGTTGTTCTAAATATTTTATTAATAATTCTTATTAAAGATATTTATTAATAAAAGTCTTTTATTAAACAAGTAGGTACCGCGCTGTTGTATATTAGGTGCCGAATTGTTATTATAGTATTATGAGTAAGTTAAATTTAAATTCAATGATAAATCGTTGTAAACGAAAAACGATTCTAAAGGGAACTATTTGTCAACCCATATAATATTACTGAGTGTATTTTGTGATATGCTTTTTTTATATATTTATTAAATCTATTTATTTATTTTTAGTATTGCAAAAGGTTGATGTATTATTTAATTATTATAAAAACATAACATCCACACAAAATTATAAACATCTATATAACTTGAAATTTAATTTTAACTATGTAAATACCGTAAAACGGTAAAAAATATATTCATAATATCAAGAGATATCATCTTAAAATTGATCAAAAATGCATTGCGTAATAATTAACATCGTTATTTATTGTTTAAATAATTAATTTAATGAAGAATTGCGACAAAACTCTAACTACAAATGAATATGAAAAAAATGTGGCTATATATTTTTATATAGATACAAGAGAAACTTATGTAGAAATTCGTATCCATTTTTTTTTTTTAAATTTTAACCCTGTGAATAATTTTTTATCGATATTTATAAAAAAAAAATAATAAAATTTGAGATATCTATTAAATAGCTTAAAGTGAGTTAAACAATTTTTATGTAATTATAGGTCAATGCTAATTTTAATACTGTTATACGTAATTACATTCTTCGACTATACTCATTTAAAAAATGCTGATTATATTAACTCTAATTTAAAAAACTACCTATTTCAAAATTATTTTTTTTTTAATTTATTGAACTTAAATTTAAAAAATAAAGTAACTTTTTTTGTTATTTGGATCCGAATTAAACAAAAATATTTTTAAAAAATAATACAAAAAAAATATTATTAAATTTTAATTTTAATTTTTTTCTCATAAATCATCAGTATTAATATTAATTTATTTGATTACATTTTAAACTTAACTATATTAATAAGAATTTGGTTCAGTTTGAAAATTTGAAATTTTTAGTTTAGTTTTCGAATAAATTGAAACAAAATAATAATAGTAAAGCAATTATTGATGGTACATTATTTTTTATTATTATTATTATTATTTATTACAATGTATAGTTATTGATTTATTCATTTAAAAGTCTTACGTGATATCTATGGTAAGTAAATCGTTACTTCTAATAAATATATTTTAAGTATTTAAATTGAATTTTTTAACAAGATTCAGTATATTGCCTGATGTACAAGCAAGATTAGTAAAATACATAAGGCGTTTGAGACAAATGATCAACTATTCATGTATATAGAATCTGTCTATAGTTACTAACGACATATGTGCAGATTGTACCTATCTCTCATTATTTAATATATATGAGCAAATTACACTGTAAAGTGGAATCTTCTTTGAACATTTCTATAATTTGTCGACAACACTTCCAGTTTACTTACCCCGAGTTTCACACATACGAATAGTTATTCGATTACATAAAATATCTGTACGTGAGGTAGGCATTTATAACTGTGTATACCTGCTAGCTATAAGCTATACTGCGATCATTATATTTTAATTTGGAAGCGTATTCGTACGAGTGGTTGGACGTATACTTTTACAGTTGACAGCCAATGCTCATTAGAGAAACTGAAATCCCAAACGACGCTTGTTTGTGCGAGTGCTGTTGTAGATAGATGCAAAACAAATATATTATATAAATGCATTGTCACCTGTACTCTGCAGTATCCCCAGATCTCCATCGAAAACTGACGATAACTTTTAGGACGGGTCGCAGGCGTCACATCTTTCAAGGCCCAACAGCGGCACACGAGATTACGTTAATTGGTATTTAGTTGCGTCTTAACTCTTGATATTTAACGTCTTCGTAAGCGTGCGTCTTGTCAATCACGCGCAATATATTATATTTATGTCTACGCGTGCCAGTCATCGTTATCAACACACGTGTAATCGAATATAATATAATAGAATATGCGATATATACGAGTATAATATATACAAATAATTATAATACATAATAATTAATATATTTTATTAATAGCACACTTATATCTATGACGTGAAAATCACACAAAAATTACGTGCCGATTTTCACTCATCTACAATGAAAAAATATTAGAAATTTAAGATAAAGTTACTTTCATACTCACATTTTTAACGACAAATATAAAACATGAGAAACTTGCGTCGTTGTCTGCCAGCGGTGACACACAAATGAGTGGAGCGCCAATCAGAAAATTAGGAATGTATTTATTTATTCTACATATACAAAAAGCACCAGGCAAGCGACGTGACAAGGTGTATCACACCTGTAATGAACGACTGCTAGACACTCGAATTCGGCTTTCATAGACTTATTTTATGCTTTCTAAACGACATCGCCAAAGTGTAGAGCCACCAAATCAATGATACAAACGTCGCCAACGTCATAATTACCGGTTTCGTCACAAGACTTAACATTTGACGATTGGATTTTTTCAATTAGAGTTTTTCTCAAGTCCTATCTCGATATAGGGTATTCACTAATAGAGCGAGTTTTACCAGTTCCCGTTATAAATAAAAAATGATGTTATTAGTATATACGTATTATTATTTTATTTTAACTATACTGGTTAATATAAACAAGAAAAATAAACAATAGCCTTAGAAGTTTTAGAATTTATTTATCGTCTTAAATCATTAACAGTTACCTAATTAATATTCTTTAATACGAGCAGTTCTTATTTGTACAGAGTTGTTAAGTCTGATGTACAAATGTCTATAATACTGCAGTAATGAACTCTCATGAGAAGTGATGTCGATCAATTATTATCGACAGCCTCGGTTTGGAAGTTAACCACATGATACTGGCATTCGGGCTGCCATCAATGAATTTCATTATGAATTATCGAAAAATAGTCATTGGATCATCGTTATAATATATATGTATATTTATATTTTTTTCAAATTATAATTTATTAAGGTTTCAATTACAGAGATAATTAGCCTGTAATGAGGTTACAGTAAGGGGTACATATGTGAAAGGACTTATACTATTCAAGAATTCATTATGTGAAATACATCATACATTTTTATCTACTAAAACGTTGAAGATGTTGGCAGTGTTGTTTGATTGATAGCTTCTTCTGGCGATGTTGGATTGTTATGGAGGTGACGTAATAAAAAGCATTTAAGGCAGTGTATGATTGTAATAGAAGTTTATCATATTTCACATAATGGTTTAGGTTCCTTGGTGATAAGGTACAAGTGGATGATACGTGTATACTGTATGCCCTATCCTAACTCTATTAATAAGTACATGTTTTCTCCTGGTTGAGTTGTCTGAATTAGTCCACTTGGATGTAGTGTTTTAATAATTTTATTATTTGATTATAATATAATTATATATTTTTATGCGAATTATGAATTTGAAAAACGATGACTATTTTTTTTGCATTTAAAAATTGCTTATATTGATGTTTAATAATTAATTATAATCTGTGTTTATATGTATTAATATAAATTGTTGTTTATAAATAAAAATAGTATGTTATAATAAAATGTTAGGTGCTTCAATGAGTTATATATATTTTATTTGAGAAAAATAAATAAACTTACAAAGATAATTTATTTCGTTAACAAAAATGTTTATTAACATTCTGTCTTTTCTTCCATAAAAAAAATAACACTAGTCGGACATGGTTCTCTCGTAACACCTACCGAGTACCGATCAACTGAAAACTTTTTGTGAATTACTATTTAAAATATTGTATCAATTTTAGAACATTCGACGAAAATACTAGATCGTTATCGAATCGGCAATCCCGAATCCGATAAGTGCTCCGCTAAATATTCTAAAATAGATGCTAACAATGACAACCTATTTTTTTTACGTAAACAAAAAAAATAACTAAATATCTATCTAATTATTATTAATTATATAATATTATTAAACTTAAAGATACTTTTTTTTCAGAACTAGGTCGAAATAGCTTAGCACTTAAGTCTACTTCAAAATAAAATATTTAAGAAAAATAAATAAATAAGTACATAGTTATTACTACAGAAAATAAAAATATTAATAATAATAATAAAAAATATAGTATTATTGTAATATTATATTAATTAGAAAATCAAGATGAACAAAAAAGTGATAATAAACTTTTAACAACCAAAATAAATCATGAAAAAATCGATAGTAAAATATAAAATAAAAATATATATAGATAAATATAAATACCTACACGAGTTTTACGTTTATTTGTATACATGCATAGGTATTAAAATAATATATATAATATAATATGATTTATGAATATTAAATAGTAGACATAAGTTTCAAGCGGTAAAATTAGTTGAGGATGAACAGTGTTCTATGTATAAAATGTAATTAAAACATCAAAATATTAACATTTAACGTCCATGTCAAAAACAACAAATTCAAGACTTATATGTGACTAAAATGTAAACAATCTACATTTAAAAAATTAAAATAACAAATATATTATATTTATGCCTTATAAATTATATTATTAACACAATTTTAAAAATATATGCACTCTTTCCATAGTGAAAAAAACTATTAAAATTTTCTTCGTAAAAATATTTACAGAGACAGTTGTCATATTCACTATAGTATTGTATCTGTGAAATTTTTATTAGTCTATAACAGTGGTTCCCAACCTTATTTATTCTACGCCCCCTTTGTAGATTTTCAAAAATCTCACGCCCCCCCCCCCCCCCCCCTATAAATTGAAAAAACTATAATTTTTTTGTTTACTTTGAATTTTACAAATAAACTAAATAATATTCGGAAAGACTACTTTTTTATTGATGATAATAATTATAAAATATAAATAATTGTAAATAATATAGTATTACAGTGGAATTTTAAATATAATAAAATTTTATAAATAAAAATTTTACTTTGTGATGATTGCTTGCGCCTCTCCAGCGATGTGTATACGCCTCCCAAGGGGGGCGCGCCCCCCAGGTTGGGAACCACTGGTCTATAACTATCCTTAAGTGATTATAAATAGTCGTACAGACAAAAATAAAATAAATAACTAATTGAATAACTTTTAACAGTTATGACTGTTATGAGTTATAAATTAAAACAAATGTAATCACGCCATAGCTACAACCCTCCACGCTCAGAACATATTATCACAATTTTGTATAAAAACTATTAAGATAATTAAACGGGAAATATAAAATAAACATTTTAATTAATACTCATACACGATCTACATAGTATTATAAACTAATCATAAATTATAGTGTTACTATAGTAATATAAATGGACACTGGACAGTGTATACTAACTATAATTATTAATTAGTTATCACTCATCACCAATTAAAATAATTAAAAATTAAAAGTTTAAAATTAAAAATTTTTGGTAACAATTAATTATTGTTTCAAGTAGGTTTTTTGTAAGTGTAAATTTTTTATTTCATACATATTTTGTCATAAATCATTAACAGTTGATTTAAAGCCACTAAAAGTGTACCGATTTCAAATTAGAAGTCCAATGTATTAGTATACAAATTAAATATACATAAAAATGTGACATAACGCTTCAATTTATTTTAATATATTAAATATGAATATATTATAATGAACATCATTTATAAGTTTATTAGTTATTTACAAAAAAAAATAATACATAAATAATAAGATTGAAAAAATAGTAAGAAAAACACATAATATTTAATCCTATTAACCGTATTAATTTGTTTTTTTTTTTTTTGCAAACGAAACAAATAAACCTTTTGTGGTTGTTGATAAAATTAATTTTCACTAGAAAGAGTTATGATATACATGTATCAAAATGAACAAAAAAAAAACGACCCAAGTGCATATTTGTGTAGGTAAATGGTCGGAAAAAATTAACTTGTAAAAATATCAACCTCAGATAAAAAGGGTAAACAAGAAAATAAAAAAAAACCACTGGCACGCGCTCGGAACCCTATCCATTACGCGAAGTGATGAAGGGGAAAACTGGTAAAAAAAAACTTTATGGTGACCTTTTTTCCAGTCTGTTGACACTGTCACTTAGCACAAGGATTTACACGGTAAAACGTTTATTTTTTAATAAAGATAAAAAAAAGGATAATAGTTTTTTTGTTTTGAGAGGAGTCTCCTTTATCAAACATCCGACTAGTTCTCTCTAGAATGTCATTCAATTAAAAATAACTATCCAAAGCTTTAATTTAAAACAATACCTATTTCTTAGTGCAGTACTATTTATTGATGTCACCACTCACTTAAAATTCAATGAGACTAATTTGTTTATAAAGTTTAAAATTCACCAAAATATGTTCAACCTGGTATTTGCATAATATATTTTAACGTAATTAAGTAACTGTCAAAATATGTATATAAATTAAAATGGAAATATAATTTTAGTTAAAATTTAAAAATATTATTTCAACGTCAAGACTATTAAATTTAATTAAATTGATTATTTTTAGACGTTATCATGAGTTAAAATTTTTATTTTTATTTTCTCTTATATATATTACTTTATAACGAAAACAATTTATTTTAGCTATATAAGTATCAATTATTGTTTTCAAACAATTTTTTTAGTGAGTTATAATTCATTAAACATTAAGAAATATACATAATTTTTTAACATAAGATATTTGTAATTGTATTTTTATGCTTTATCATAGGAAAATGCACTAAAAAGTTTTAAAATATGTTTATACTAATTATGATATGTAATATTCTTAAATAATACCTATATTATGTTTTCGCCATAATGACACATGTGCATCTTTTGAAATATTATCATGCAATCATATAACATGATTACGAATGAGAGACTGGTATTTTAGTACTTATCGATGGCTGGGCGAAGTAAAGTTTCGCCGTTGAAGTATAATATATTAATATACTATTTACTAATTTCCGGGATAGTAGGTAGTTTCTTCTACAGAACCGAACAACGTTATCTATTTAGGTTTCTACGATATAACTCCGTCTACTAGTGTCTAATGGTGGTAGTCTGTGCGCCAAGTCTATGTATGTCTGTGTATGCATGTATGTTTGTGTAAAAATATGTGCATGAATTTAAGTGGAGGAAGGCACAAAGGGACTTCTACTTCTGACTAGCTACGCTTAAAAGAAGTTCTTTTCGACGAAATGTCTTTAAATAGTACGCTGGTACGCTGAAGTTTTGAAGTTGAATCAAAATAGTTTATCTTACGTTGAAAGTAATTACTTAATATTCACTATCAAAAATTAATCATTTTACATTTTTCAATATTTACGAGTTTATATATATATTTTTTTAGTTAGATAAAAACAATCAGCAAGTGAGCTACTCACGTGCAACATCACGCATTCCCCGTACTTAACATTCATACAACCGGCGCGCAAACAGACTTCGATACCAACCGAAGCAAACGTCCCGAGAAGCAAGAAAAATATGATTTATGTACCTTCACTAATATTTGTATTTAATTAAGTTTGGTATTTAGACATTATATTTTTATGATTATTACATATTTCTGCCACCTTTTGAAGAAAGTAAATTATATATATTGTATATTACGCAAAGCGATTAAAATATTTTCGGTTCCACAAATTAGTGAATTGTTGTAAGGAATAACATTGTAGTGAATGCTTAAAATAAAATATGAATCACAGTACCCTTTGCCATTTTGTGCCACTGTAAGCCTTGTTTATATGTATGTATTGTGTTTGTGTGAATGTTATGACTGGGAGGTGCTTTGGAGATATTATGCGAAACCAGAGCTTCTAGAATTTCAAAATCACATCGCTATGACAAATAGCTCCCTTATGGGACGACTATCGCCGTCATCGTCGCCGTTGCACGTTCGCAAACTTCTCTCACCAGTACTCAAGCAATTAATTACCACGTTTGGTATGTATATATAATATATTGTAGCAAGGTGTAGTCAAGTGAGTGGCCCTGGGAGGCAGCGGCATCGTCCACGCAATTAGTTTCTGACGACTTACAAAAAATTAATTCATCACAAAATTAAAATACATATTTTATAACTAATGATTTATTCTTTTGAAATTATATTTTTTGTTGATAGAAATTCACAGATCTTACTTTTAAAATATGAAATTAAAAGTTTATATTGTCAATTACAAAAATAAATCGTTATAAAAATAATAATGATTTTTCTAAAATGTTATTTTGTAACGACTTCAAATAGAACAAAAAAAATTAATATTTTTAACCGTTAATACTTTTTGATAAGGTGATTTTTTTAGAATTATTCAGTTCAAAAATATTTTCAAGTATAATTTTTAAATATATACAGATATGACAATACACCATTAAAACATACTAGATTTGTTTATTTTAAATATTACAAAATATTTAGGATGCGTAATATAGTAAAAACAACTTATGGCATTTTTTTTTATGTTTTTTTAAATGTGTGCGTACCTGAAAATTAAAAGGTAACTCAAATGCGCAATTTTAAATTGTATACGAATTTAATAGTTTTGAAATGCCGAAAATTCAAATTTGATATATGTATATTCAAATGGAAGCGTGTTGAGGTGTAAGCATAGTAAAAAACTTATACTTTCAGCATTGTACCCCATAAAGTATTTAAATAGTATTTATTGATATGTTATTATTCGGACGCAAATCACATTCTCTTATCAATAGATAATAGATATAGAATACAATTTAAGCATTGAGAGAGATAGATGACAAGGCTTGTGTTTAAAAGTTCTTATGCATAATATGCACTTACAACATAAATGAGTGTTTCAATTTTAAAGCGTTCACTGTTGTAATAGATTTAATCGACGAACTTTAACATAATTCCGATATAACTTCACTACAGTACACGAAAAGTACATACTAAACAAGTTAGTTAAATTTTATGAATGGCCTCAGGTAATGGAACACATACGGCGATGGCAAAGAAAGGAAATAGTCCTTTATTTCTGGCCTCATCACTTAACATTTTAGGCAATAATGCGTGTCATAACATAATATTAGAAGAGTTGTTGCGGATTAGTTTTTGACGAGCTCTTACAGAATCGTAGCAAGCATTTTCTTTTACAAATAACATTTATTAAAATTAGTATCGCGAGTACATTATTATATTATTATAATAATTGATAATTATGTTTGTTAATTCCTTTAATATTTGTACAATTTTGTATGTAGTTTTAAATCAGTTTTTTTTCTTTAATACCATATTGTATTGTTAAAAATTATTGGTTACAGATGTTTAATTTAGAGAAATAATATTCAATCAAAAACATAACGTAGATACTATCGATTTATTTTGTATTATCGAAGTATTTTAAATTATAATACAAGTCCTATATTATAATCATTTATTCAGTATGGAAATTTGCAGATGGTACACAAGTTACAATTGTACCTTACCCTATCAATAATATCCCCTTTCTGTTAATACAGGTTTGTCGAGTTCGGCACCAAATAATAATATATCCACGTGCTCAGAATTGATTATGCATGTATAAATAGAGATAATACAATACACTGCACAACCAAACACCGGTGAGAGAACTGGTTTCACAATAAATGGACAGCGTAATAGCCCTTTTTGAAATTTTCAAGTATACATTTTTAGAGTGTATTGGTTAAAATATTTTCATCTATATTTTATTAAAGCTGTCGTTGATTTTATTTTTTTTTTTATGAAATAAGATATTTTTTCTATCAAAATCATCTGTTGTTACTCTCATTTTTTCTCATAGGTACTTTCCTCAATGAAATTTTCTAAAAAAGACATGTACTTCAATATGTTTATTATTTTCAATCAATTAATTTTTATATTTCAAATCCCGTTTCTTTGATATTTTTGAAAAAAAAAAAATTATTTAATTTTTCTAATAAAATACTAAATATAGTATTTAAAAAACTTATTTCAATATTGCAGATATATGTTATTTACACAACTATTTAGACGTTAAATACATTTTATGCAAATGTGTTATCATATCTTATGAAATTGACTTAAATTAAATAAAACAAAATTATAAGTAGATAGCCAGATAGGTAATATAGTTTTTATATTAAATAAAAAATATCTTGATGTTCATTATAATCAATTTTAGTTTTATTATTGTATTAACTATTTATAATGCACCTATACCGCAGATATTAAAATATTTACGTATTATACACAGCTAATATAAAACATTTTATCATATAAATATTATACATAACACCTACAAAGGCGCTATTTAGTTTAACGTAGGTATTATATATTGACTGGAATTTTAATCGCCCTTAATTTTATACTAACAGTAGTTATACCTAAAATTAGAATAATTCGTGTGATAAAATAAATAGAGAATATTGTATTAATTATTATGTGTTGGAATAAGAAATTTTTAATTACATTTTTTATTATTTTATTGTTTTAGTGTACATAAAAGTAGTGTTCCAACAACTTATACATTTTAATAAGAAAAAGTTTATGAGTAAATAAATGGGCTCTTTGCACGTTAGAATTTAAGAAACTTCATTTTGTATCCTATGTAAAAATCGAGTGACACTTTAACTTTTTACTGTCACTTTTGTAATTTTATGGCCTGGTGATCTAAAAGTTTGGTCCACCTAAAAATATTTGTATAGCCTTATTATTAAGTCGAAATGATACCCCTACATACATTTTTTTGTAAGTAGGTATGCCAATTGTATAACTACTAAGAGTAAAAATCTAACTTAAGCAGAAAACTTAAATATTTTCCTTTAAATTATTCTATTTATTAAGCAATATACCAAATTATAAATGATGTCAATATATTACTTAGTTAGGTTTCTTAATTGTTATACAAGAAAGTAATTAGAAATTGTATAACATTTCAGTTACACGTTAACAAATTCTATAGTCATAATTTAAAAATACTAAAGAAACCTGTATTATAGCGTTATATTATGATTAAATGTTGAATTTAGCATAGGTATCTGTACAGTCTAAACGTATTTCTATAGATGATCACGTGTTTGTGTTATAAAAATATTCATGATTTGTAAAGAATAATAAATCTAGATGAAAAGAAAAAAATTTAAAAGATCACTAATTTAATCATATAATATTTTGAGCCTCGGCAAGTCACTGTTTTTATAAATGTACGTTACTAGATTCACTAAGTTTATATTATTTCATTAAATATTTCAATATTTATTTATTTTTTTAAATACCATTAAGTTTTCTTAAAATTATTACTCACATATTGAATATATTATAGAATTATTTTTTATGCAATTAACAAATTATAAAAATAAAATAATTAGATTTAAATAAAAACAAAAGTCCATTATAATAACTAAATAAATTTATATTATTATGAGCTAGCTAACAATCAAAAAACAAAAATATTAAATAAGTTTGATCAATTAATTTAACATCTATAAATGTCTATCCCCATATACTTCTAGTTAAAGAATGAATAATATTACTTAATAGTGGAATCGGTTTTGGAGCTGAAGTTCTATCCAAAAAAACAAAAACAAAAATTCTGAGTATACGCCTGTTACCAATACCAAACAACTTAAAAAAAAACTACAGAAAAACAAACATACTTGAGCAATACCATTTATCGACAAAATTAGTTATTTGTTTTATATTTTAAAATTATTTAATTATATAGTCACTTAAATTTTTTACCAAATATTTATGTTGGCGACTACTAGGTTCTTTTATCATTGTATTGACATTTTCAGTTTTTTAATTTTATAGCAGTATTATTAAATTATACAATGTTCTCAGAAATACTGCACCGTCTCCACTTGTTTGAATGTCATTTAAATGATTTATCATTGAATTCAAGTTTAACTTGAATTAATTCAAATAAACTTCGGCATCCTATCCCACACGTTTATTTATACTTAAAAGTTATTACATATTAAAATCTCTTGTTTTTTTTTTTTTTTAATAATCATTTTAATTTATGTATTAACTTCAATGGTAATCGATCAAAATATTCAGTGACAAAATATCTAAATTTGTAAACATTTTATTTTTCAATAAGTTAATTCAACGTATAATCATTTAGATTACTAATAAATAATTCCTAAAATTTATTTCCTTATCCCATGACATATAATATGTACAATACAATGAAATCTAATAAATAATAATCACATAAAATTGATATTGTCACTCAAACTTTTCGGTAATATAAGTGATAAGTTATAGATAGATACGATATATTATGGTGTAACGACTCATGAATTTGGTAATATTTAATAACAATATTAAATTTATTGTCATTTTATTTTATTTTATTATTATTAAAGCTTTAAACAAAAATTAAAATCTCAATTCAAAAGCGAGTTCGAGTGAAATTTTGGTCTACAAAAGTATCAAATATACAAATACACGATCAACATCAACTCGTAAAATCTATATTATACCTATGTTTTTTTTATTTTCTAAAAAATTTTTTCTAAACTTGCAATTTTATGATTTTATATTTGAGTTAATTTTTATTAGAAAATATATTTACTAATCTATGCAATTTAATTATTTAACATTTTGACTTAAATATCTTGATCTAGATACCTATATTTGACTACCTGTTTACTATTTACTAGTAATTCATACATGTACATTGTACAATTTATAATTATATATTATGTATATGTTTACGTTTTACAGTTTAAATGTTATAAACACAAAGTGTTTATTGGTGTTCACAGGAATACTATCGGACAGATTAAATTCTGAACACTATCAATAAAATTAAGACGCACAACGACCGCCAAAATGTAATGCACATCTCCGATTTAATGACTTCATTCAAATTCTGACAATGAAATATTTAAGTATATGAAATTAAGGACCATAATTTAAATTAGCAATATTTTTTAAATTTGTTTTGGAGTGGGCCTGTGGCAATGTACATTTATTTCTTAAAATAATAATTACAATTTTAATAGTAAATTTTTTTAGCGAAATATTGTTTCTAGATTTAAATTAAAATGTATAATTATTAAATTATATAATTATGTACGTAATAAGAATTGTAGTTATTATTATTCAATAATAATGGGCCACAATAAAAGGTTTAGAGTTGTAAATGAGCCATGCTGATTGGTAAAAGTATAGTTATATTACAATTATTCGAGTAGAATAAGTAAGTACCTACTAAAATATTAATATAAATTTTATATTTGATATAAAATTAATATAAAAGACTGTCATCATCGGTATAAACATTAAATCGAAAAAATTTCATTAGAATTTAAGTTTACTTTTTATAAGACAAAATATATTTTTTTTCTCATATATTATACATTTAACAATTAATAATAAAAGGTTAATTTGTAAAATATAAGTTTAAAATATTATTTATCTATAAAATCATTATATAGAAAATAAAAGGAGTGTACTTGATGAATCACTCTGTAGGTATATTGATATATTGTTTTAGTTTTGTAGGTCCTGCGAGAGTCAGTAGGAAAGTATTATAATTATAATATTGAATACTCGGTTTCATTATTAATTAAGCAAACTGTCTTGTATACGTCTTGGATTTAGGCAAAATAATATTCGTATTAATCTAACAAATAAAAGAAAAACCATAAAAACGTTATTTGATTATAGAAATAATTTAAAGATGTTATTCTTTTATTGTATTATAATAAATTAATAAATATATTTAGATACCTATAATAATAGTACGTACGATCAACAATTTTAATATAGGTAATATTATTGTGTATAGTTTTGTTCAAATATACTTCTGTTTACAATTATCTTAAATTTACTAAGAATAGTATCTACTTGTTTTACATTATTTAAGTATTATAAATGTAATTATTTTTTAGGTCTCTCGATAAATATTTTTATTTACCCAATGATAAAAGGTATAAAAAATTGTTTCTGTTTTTAGTTTCCGACATAAAATGTATTGTTCCGTAGTTTCTGTGTTCAACGCAAAGCGTCATTTTTATTTAAAAACAACTATCCCCTTTCGAAGTGGGCCTATGATAAGGTTCTCCGACAGATGGCAGTAAATTACTTGTAAAATGAATTTATTTATTTCTCATGAATAAGGTACCACAAAAATATTAACATATTATAGCATTTAATATTTACAAATAATTACATAGTACCTGCTACTTAGTTTGAATGATGTACCTATCTATATATTAAATAATTATGATATATATTAATTTAAAAAATAATAATAATTAATAAAATCGGTAAGATTTTGATCATCTTAAACGATTTATAACAGACTCCTACTTTTTACTTCATGTATCTGACAATTATTTTTTATTGATTTCAGTGCATATAATAGGTCAGGTTGATATTAGACTTTTTGACAGAGGTAAAAAAATAATTAATTTTTTAATTTTGCTTATTTGTTTGAGAATTTACTTAAAATAATAGTAATAAAAACAATTTAGGAAATCAATAAAATATTACTGCCTATTTAATAAGATTATAAAATCTACTATACTATTTAGTATATTATTATAAAAATATATTCAACTCAGAAACATAAATATTGGATAGAGTATTTGTTATTCAATCACTTATAGTAAAAATGCAATTAATTTTTCAAAATTATGAAACGTTTAGACATTTCACGACTTGTCTTGCTGTAACGTTTAAATGCCAAATAAAATAAATGTAAAATAGTTTCCCACCAATTTTACACAATGCATATGTTAAATGACCGCAATACCTAAAATAAACTTTAAATACAGCACTATCAGACCACAAGATCGATTCGGCAAACCTATTTAAAATGTTCCTATAAATAATTAGATTGTTGTAATCCAAATACGTCTAACGTTAAAATTATCAAAGCAATATAATATGTTTACATATCAATGTGTATATGTATACTTAACGTATGCGTGTCTGTATATAATATATTACATAAATTGAGTACCTATAATTTCCTAGTCAAATTCTGAGTAAATTTTATTTTTTTCCCAAAATTCTATTTTACACTTACTGTTATAAAAGCTTAAGTAATAAAAATAAAGAATGACACTTAAAAAAGACAGAAAGAAACGGTTTTTCAGCGGAGAACCTTATCATGAATATTTATTTAAAATAGTGATACTTATAAACTATATTTAATAATAATACAATAAATACCGATGTTTATACTTTATGAGACATTGCAACCTGCATATTATTGAACTAATGTACCTATGTACTAGAACGTATTTTCAATGTGCCTCCTAAGTTTAAATCTTATAAGTTATAATAGTAGCCCAAGTCCGCCTTGAAGTCTTCTAATAAGTTATAGCTAAACGTCAATCAGTCAAAAATTTGGTTTGTATGTTATCGATACTAACTTTAAAGTTTTGCTAATCTCCGCTTTACAGCAAATTGTCTAATTCAAACTCATTCGTAACTGAATTAATTCCTTTTCCTTACTATCTGAAATCAATGAATTCCAACACATCTCACTAGAAACATTATTACTCTTATCCTTCTGTCCACCTCTAACTAACTGTCTAACTTTCACTATAAACATTTATTAATTTTTGACAATGAGAACCATTATTCTTCATCTGAACTGTATTTTTTTCGTTTATCTTCCTATTCGTATACCTTACAAGTACGTTACTGTTATTATTGTAAAAATTTTCTTTTCAGTGTAATTTGGATTTTCCCCTATATCTATTATTTAATAAATATAAATGTAGAGGCATAAGGGATCGATTCAACAAAAATTAAAAACAGAGTACCGATATTAAATGTATTGTTTAAATTATTATTATCGATCAAAAAAAATACGGTACTCGCGTACAGTATGCTACCTACCGTAGTAATTTTTATTTCATTTTATTACGATAAAGTACTTCTGACTTGATTCATAAGTGAAATAATATAAAACAATTGTTCAATATTATAACTAAATAGCCACTATAATAACTGGTAAATATCCACCAAGACTCACAATAACTTACTTAAGGATACATTATTTAAGTTTATGTTGTACCCTTTTGCCTTTCTATGTTCGCGTATTTATTTTTTCGTTGTGTTTGAGCTATTTTATCTTGTATATTTTATAATTAAAATAATGAAATCAATTTTTATTTTTATTATATTAAAATAATATAATAAATATATCAATGTTAAAAAATCGAGAAGCAACAGATTTGTTAGATTGCCTATCAAAAGAAGAATGGTGGTAGCCCGTTAATAAATAACACGACTTGTTAGAAGTTTTTTGAGATTATGTAAAAATAATAAAGAATAACGTATAGCAATATTATAAATAAAATACATGTCAATGATTATTAGATATCAGCAATACGTTAAGTAAATTTTAGTTTGATAAATTGTAATCAATCAGTTAGTAATAATATAACATATTACATCTGTAAAGATTTTTGATAGATTGCATACTACACCGACGAAATAACGGTAGGTAGCATACTACACGAGTACCAAAAATATCATTACTATTTTAATAGTACTCCAAAGTTTTGAATAATGGTATTAAATCAATAACATACTTGCTTAGTATTTACTATCATTAGTTATCGTGAAAGGTTGGCTCACATAAATATAAAAAAAAAAAATGCAAACAAATATAATAATATTTTAGTATAATGCAATATTATAAAATATTGTATACAAGGAAATTACATGAAATGTAATTTCACACAAATGTTACCAACCATAAATTCTAAATCTACTTGGATAATATTATACAAAATTTAAATTAAAAAATTAACATATTTTACTGATAAATGACAATTTTTTGAATATATTGTATACACAATATGAATAATAGGTGTAATAATTATATTATTACAAATTATCTGAAGAACAAAAGTTGAATTTCCTAAAATTGAGTAGAAAATTTATTAGGTATTTATAAAAATAGAACTCAGCTTTTATATTCTATTCAATATGGTATAATTTATGTGCTGTTGTATTTAATAGACAAAATATTAGTTTTATTTATTATCGTTAAAACTGATTGTATGGCGCTCAATTTTCTACTTTACTCAAATGACCATAATATTTTTTTGTTTAAATAAAAGATAGAATAGTCAATTCGTATATTTTATATTTATTTCAACTAATAAAATGTATTATTATTCGTTTTACCGATTTACTTTTATCCTAATAATATTATACCTAACCAAACGAATTAATTATTGTTTAATGTAGTAATACAAAAATGTAAAATTACATTTAAAAAAATAAAATTAACTCGACTAAATAAATTAAATTAAATTAAACGTTAATTTTAATTTAAGTTAGTCAACACAATGATTTTGATGAACTTGAACGCTTTATAAAAAAATATTTCTCATCAACTCATCACTCATCCCTTTACGGTTAATAATTGTATAATTGTGTTTGAGTATACTCATACACAAAATACGATGAGTTATATATCGCAATGCGTAATCATAGAAAAAGCGTTGAGCCAAATAAATATTATAACTAGGTGAAATACATGATAATATTATTATAAACATAGAATAAATAAAATACACTTAACAATGAATTCGTAGCCGACGTCTGATCGAAGTCTATACAACGCGAGATCGGAACTTGTTTTGTGTAAACTTTGCCTTTTTTACCCCGTGCCCTTCGAAAACACACAAAAACACGGCGTAACGTAGTAAAATAATAATAATTATAATATCAATACTATATTAATTTATACCAGCTATGATATGCACGGCTCGGTGAAGCCTTTCAACCAGCACGGTGTCACAATAATATTAAAATATTATCATAAATAATAGTACGGGTCGTCTCGCTCGAACCCGTTTCGGCGTAGGCTTTAACCACCACATGGGTGTTTTAACATTACATTATAGTTTGTACAACACGAAGTTGTGCGTATGTGTGTGTGTGTTTATAAATATATATACACAGCGATACGATATACTTACATATAGCGATGTGGTAATGCGGTTATAGCAGTCGGTCGACTTTGGCGTGTTAACGATATTATTATGTCATTAACGAGTCGGATCACATGCCACGAAGAAAACCTATCGCGAAAACACGCGCGGCGTAATACGTTATTATTGCTATCATCGTCGTTGCTACAATTATTATTAACATTATTATTATTATGATTATTATTATTATTATATTACAATATAATGACCGTACACGCGGTATACGCGGTTAAACTCGCGTGCGGTGCATAAGTCGTTTCGCATACGGCCGCGCGCGTGGTGTTTATATTGGTGGCGGCGGTGGAAAAGTTCGTATACAGTGTGTATATTATTATATACCGCTGAGCACATACAACTCATACAAGTATTGCGTTTACATAATAATGCAACTACATAAGTATACATATTATTATACTCTGTAAGGGGGGGGGGTAACGGTGGCGGCGGCGTGAGGCGCGGAAAGAAGTTTGCGCGCCGACAGAGTGTGACAAAATTTTCCAAGTAGAATACGTACCTACCGTACAGTATTAATCCACCGACGACAATTCGTATTATTATTATTGTCGTCGTCGTCGTTGTCATCATTATTGTTGTTTGTCGAAAAGAATCTTTTATGTTCACGTGTGAAATTGCGGCTCGTAACGTGGCGCTGACAGAACCAGAAATTGGTAAACTTCGACGTCGCCGCGCGTGTGTCATTGTCCGAACGTGATTTTTGACGGGGATGAAGGGGAGTTGTGGAAACACGGTACCGCGTCTATACCGCGCGAGCACAAAAACTCGAACCGATAAAAAATGAGTGAAAAAAGATCGTCCGAGCCAAAGCCGCAGAGAAGTTTATACGATACTTATCTATTTTGTAGAACGCGTTGGAGACGTGCGTGTTGTCGTGGACTACGCCATAACTCAGTTTCCGTCGATTATATATAATATTACTTCCGCTGCTGATATCCCGTACTAACAATATAATATTGTTTACAATAATTTCGAAATTAATTATGATCGCGTCGGACGCTACACGAGGATATATTTTCTTCCGATTTACGCATTTCTTGCAATAGTCACAAGAGCTGCAAGGTAAAATATATATTATTTATATTATGCGCATAAAACATGTACCTATATAATACATGTGCACGTGAAATCTGTGACAAAACAAAAGTCTTATAATAACGTTCTTTAATACTATACGTTTCCCGGAAAAGCACAAAAGTATAGAAATGAGAAATTTTAACTTTATATCCACCGCCAGACTTTAGGAGAGGACGATTGCGTTGTTAGAGAAAAGTGTTCAATGAAATTCCTTTATTTTTCACACCTCACGTACAATGTGCCTACCTATATATGCCTGAGAAACTTTGCCAAGTAGGTACTACGTTATGATTGTGTTCGGTTTAAAATCTAATAACTTGACTGTTGACGACCGGTCGGAACACATTGTTTATGCAGTATATCGCTACGATGAGGCACCTCACACCTCGTCGTGATTAAATAATATAGTCTACTACATATAGTGCAGCCACGTCCTGCAATCTAATATATAACTGGGCTCATCGGTTTATTTTGTATATTAAGTACATAGGTATAATAATTAAAATGTTTCAATTATTGGTAAGTTACCAAACCTCAATAAAATATGAATACATTAATCATAGGAAAATAACTAATTATTATACAAACTTAATAGTCAATATAGAATAGGTACACCAATCGAATTATTTAACTCAAATAAATCCTTAAATGTTATTTGTATACAGTTTTTTATTGTACAATAATGAATTATTATTATATAATGTATTATTCGATTAGTATAAATTATGCTAACGTACAAATACAACGTAAGTGTATAAAGAAATATAATAATTATCTACCTGTGAATTTCATAAAAATATCCTTTCTCAGTAAAACGCAACTAAAATATTAAGTGTGTTCATATTGATGTATTCATCTTATTTATTGTTAAAGCTGTAACAAACAATAGCTAATAATATACACTTGACCAGTTCATATTTTTGTATGTTATAATTTATAAGTGTCTTATAGCACTCAATAACTTTATGAAACAACGAATCAAATGAACAAAATAGTGACAAAATAATGAATAAAGCTAAAATTGATAATATTGTGCAATATCGCCGTTGCTATGTTGCTATCATTGAATATGTTAATACACTTTAGTCAATTTTTAACTGCACAGATAAATGACTTTATTTAAATTATCATTATTTTTGATTTTGAAGTCACTTCATCCCTAAAAAAAAGATAAACAATTATATAATATTAATTTTTTATATACTTATACATAAACATATATAAATATATAATACATAGATATTATTATATCCTACCGTGACTTTTTGGGAAGGATAAGTAGAGTAAGTTATTTATTACTTAGATATTATGCTGGAAGATGCAAAGGTATTTTATAAATTATGTGGGTTTTAGACATATTTGACATTTGGGCATAAGAATGGTCATAGGAATATGTGATTATTTATATTTTTATTGTTATTTGGTATTTATTTACTCTCTCTGATCCACGCATAATAAATATTAAATCTTCGTTAAGTGAAACCAATTTTGTATAATTGATATTATTTTATGAGTAAATTGATTTATCATTAAATTCAAAAGTAAAAATATTATTATAAAGATTATGTCAATTCTTAGAACAAGTAAAAAAATTAGTTATATTTACTTAATCAATGACCAATTTTAGTGTCGTTGTCTAATATAGTACTATAGTATAAGATATAGGACTTAAATTAGTACCGTCTTCATCTTTCAGTAATCATATCAAAATCATTACTTTTAAAGCTTTACGTACTTTAGATTTTATCCATCGTAATGCATCGGACTTTATCTAAGCTTATTCCCTTCTAGCTCTATATATCTCGACACCTCGTTAGTGAGGCGAATTCTAGTAGATGGTTATTCTCTGTACTCGTAAAGACATACAGAGAGTCGAAAAGGTTCAAAAATGGTTTCTTTCTTTTACCGGCTATGACTTGTGTTTTTAAAATTAATCAACTTTTCGTATGACCACGCACTGGTTTCATTAAAAATTTAGCCCAAGATATTGATGTTATTCGTTTATTAAATAGGGTCGCGTTTAATGTAGGTACCTAAGTTTCAAACCTAAAATATACATACATTTAAAATAACTACTCGTAACTCGTAAAACTAACTACTGGTGTAATTATTCAATAGAAAAAACTATGCATCTAATTAATTAAAACCACATTCTCTTAATCTATATTAGTTTCGAAAGTCTGTAAGAAAAATCTTATTAACGTGTGTATAATAAATATAATACAACTCTGTATTTTCTCATTTATAATATACTATAAATATAAATTTTCTATCGTCACTTATAAATATTAGTTTAATAATAATATATGCATAAGAATGATGTCCGATATAGGTTATTTATAAGTAGACAAAAACAATTAATAAACATAATCTATTTTTACGTTGGTTTTAACGTTATTTTAATTTTTAGCTAAAATAATGAGTATTTTAAATAATCAAACTTGGTTGGAAAGTAAAATATTATAATAAAAACGTATAAACATGTTACACATAACGCAACAACTTAAAATATTAAATACGTAGGTATAATTATTATTTCGAGGCTAAGATACGAGCAGTGTTCAATATAAACAGTATACCCTTGAAGACTTTTTGTTTATTACGTTTTTATCTCCTGAAAAAAAAACCCACATGCACACGTTCGACTTAATTAAACTTTTAATGTCTCCACGACCAACTTTTTCCTCGTACCCGTTAATTACAAAAAGTTAATATCGCGTGGTTTGGGGAAAGATAAAAAAAATAACACACAAGTACTCACTTTACACAAACACATGTATATATCAGTGTAGTACGAGTATATACGAATAAAAAAAAACGGAAGGATACTTTTGAAACAGAAAAGCTGTTTTTTCATCAACACTTTCGCGATAAGGGACTTTGGGGACATCGTTAAAAACTCTACCAAAACATAATATCGCATGTTTTTTTTACACTGGAAGACTCGGGCGTCGCGTATATATGCAAACGACACGCCTATACCACTTGTAACTTATACATACCCTTAACCGCGGGTGTCATCAAGGGCATACCGTAACCTTTTTTTACCCCAAGTGTCCTGTATTTTTTAACGTGTTATTTTCATGTTAAAATCTTTTTTAACCTTTTTGCGGTAAAAGCGTTTTGTTTTCAAACTGCTCCGCGGCACCACAATATCATCGTTTAAATATATATGTATGGTGTATGGACTTGGTTGTGTTACTATAATCGCACATAGTGTTTTTTTTTAGTATTATTATTATTATTTTTAGTTTCTTTGTAAAATAATGATAATTATAGTTTAGTGTAATAATCGATAATTAAATGTCTCAAATTTTAAATAGCATCATAAACATCACTTCTATGTAAATATTGTAAATTAATACTTATAGAAATACGAGTACTTATCATAATATCTAAATATGCGGCGTGATGTACCTATATAATCCTTTTAATATTTATAAAAGAACAGACCTTTTTTATGTTCCTATTTTGTGACAAAACTATTTAACATTTAAAATATCTTCCTGAGTATTACCACGTCGCTGGATTTTTCACTTTTTTTTTCGCATGATGGGAGAGAAAGGGGAATTGTATTTTGATTGTTCCAATTTCGTGACAACATCACTTAAAACTTTTTTATTTTTTTTTTTTTTCAGAGTTATTCAAAATACTTTCTTGATCTTGAGTATCACCACTTCATCCGATTTTTCATTTTTTTTTCCTATGGAGAGGAGAGGGGGGAATTGTATTTTTATTCCTATTTATATAAAACGAACTGGACTTTTTTATGTTCCCGTTTTGTGACGATACTATTTAACACTTATTCCAATTTTTTTCACAAGGTTGTACCAAATACTTGAGTAATGAGTGATCTATTATTAATAATTTTATTTTATTCGTCATAACAGCCATTTAACATTTTGAAAAAGTACAAATTACATATTGATGTTTAACACGTTTGTGTCCCAAACGGCGGTGACGCCAGTAAACATTATTCGTCTAAGCAAACATTTGTCTTTCTACCGCTGCCGAACCCAGTGTCCTTAGTTTTCAGTTATTAGTTATCAAAAATATTGTCACTGCTGCACCATGAGCAGTTCCTGATGCTCCTCCGCAGCCACTGCCTATAAGGCTTATAGAATATCTATAAAAAAAAATAATATTTACCAGCATTAGTCGTCTGCATCAATCATTCTTTGAAGCAGAATACATTTTTTACGACGTATATTCTTACTTATGAGTTATGACTTATGAGGAACATTCTATTTTTATACTAACTAAATGAACCTATTTCTAGAAACAACAATTATTTCGCTGTCTATATGGTATATACTAATAACCTTTTCAAGTTTTTCGAAAAAATCAATTATATATATTATTGTTATAACATTTACTTTAAACAATTATAAAAATTGTATAGTTAAGTTTTTACTGTTGTTTTTATTCATAATACACTATTATACAATACGAACGATGTTTTGCGAATCATCCTATTTACAAGTTATAGTAATACCTAATCGTTCTGACTAACGACATGCGTTGTGCTTGACTGTTTTCGTTGTAACAGGCCGAATTTATACTTCTTTACTTTGTAATAAACTTTATTATAACAATAAAGTTATTGACAAGTCTTCAAAAACAAAAAAAAAATTAGATTTCGCCTTATTACTTTGGATTTGTATAATATACATGTACTCAACTTGTGTATTTTATTTTATTTTAAACATTTACAAATTTATAATATTTTAAATTGGTAACTTAAATAGTGTTAATATTTTTTTAAAGTGTCAATAGTTTTTTTTTTTATATTATATTGATATTATTGGTTGGAAATTAAATTTTTTAATGCAAGCTAATATACAACGAAATACATAATTCAACAGCTCTGATACATTTTAATTTATAAGTATGTAACATGAAGTTTATAATTTAAAAGACTTCCTCCCTCATAAATATCCTGAATCCGAGCCTGATTTTGAACCTGCTAGAGTTAAAAATAGTATAAATGATCCCCTGACGAGGTTATAATATTGTGCGAATGTAAGTTAAAGTAAATCATGTTTATGATAATATTATTTAACATCACATATTCACATATAATAGTTGTATTTTTTTGATATTTTTATAATATGTTGCATTTTTTAGAATAAATTATTATACACGTATAATACTAATTTATTTATATTTTATGGTTTTGTATTTACTGATTATTGAGTGTAACCTATTTTTGGGATGAGTGAGGTAATCTGCAAGTGATTTCAATTCTCAAGCTAAATGCATACTTTTGAAGACTAAATTGTAAAATAATATTTTCATGCATGAATACATTTGAATTGTATTATTTAACTGTGGTATATTCGTATTCGTGGTATATTAAAACATTTTTTACAATTCTTAAACATAAAATAACATCATAAACATAGCTACTATGTAAATTAATATAGAAATACTTATCAATATCATGAAATCAAAACACGCGGGGTATATATAATATATTATAAATTGCATGTTTTCAGTATAGAGAATTCATTTTTGTAAGAAGAATGTATTTGCATATTTTGTTTAAACGCTAAAAATAAGTTGGGAATTCAAAATATATTCGTATTTTAAAGTATGGTCATCGACCAGTTTGATAAAAGCTCAAAATCCTACAAAGACTTTCAAGTAGTAATAGAAAATTCCGATATGGTTATAATTAAGTTTCATTCATGGGCAGATAAATCTAAAATATTCAACATGTATTCGGCTTTAACCCTACAATGCATGGTGTTGCCTGTGGGCAACAATGTGTATAATAGCCTCTAATATCTAAAATACTTCTTGTAAAATGTTTATAAATACTTTTAAAAGTACTTAAGATGGTATATATTCATTTTATGGTGATTATAATAGTATGGAAATAACTAATTATATTTATTTTAAGCTTTTTCAATATTGTTTTATCGTTATCGGCATTATCAATTTTTTCACTGATGTATGCATTTTCACAGTACAATAAATCAGTGATATTTTATATAATACTTTTGGGAAAAATTTTTTTGTGTTTCCTACACTGTAATAAGTCAGTTAGTATAGAATAATTGACATTTTGTCGATTCGTAGTATTGTACTAACTAAGTTTTTACTTTGTTGCCTGTGAGCAACATTATGCATTCCCGTTATGTTATCATGTGATAATATAAACAAATGATTACTAATAGACAACCACTTGCGTTTTACTGTCTATCGCTGTTCTACGACTTGTTGTACATTTTGCTGACATTTTGAGTTTTTGACTGTTTTTATTGTACTTTTATATAACATATAAAAGGCATACAACATAAAAATTCATTATTATTTTATTTTATAATTAAAAATAAATATTTATCATAAAAGATATTATTTTAGTTTTTTGTGACTTATATTAGTTGTTTTGTTACTTATATTAGTTATTTTGTATTATTTTGTTATGTATTGGCAGGTCAGTCAATTACATTTTTGTTCTAAGTTTATACCAAAAAGGTTATTAATTTTTTATTATTTTTATTTCTATATATTTTTTTGTTACATATTGATACTACATTGATTACTACTTTATGTTAAATTTAAAAAAAATTATACTTTGTTTTGTAATTGGCAAGTTAGACAATTATTTTATTATATTTATAGTTAATCAATAAACAATAAAACTTTTCAAGATATACATTTTTAAATTTATTGATAATTAATTATGTTGCACCCGTAAATGCATAGTGTTGCTCACAGGCAACAAACTAAAAAATTCGTTTTTTAGGGACTTAAAATACCAAAAAAATTTATTAAGTATTTTTCCCTTAATAAGGAGTAATATAACAACCCAAAAAAAATTAAAAAAAAAAAAAAAAAAAAATCATGCATTGTAGGGTTAACATAGTCCTATTCTAAGAACTTAATTCGGTTTTATTGATTATTAGCCTTTTAATCATTCCTCATCAAATAACGCGTATATCAACATATTATTACGTTTGAAGTATCTAAACATTTGTTCGTCTTATTTTTAAGTATGGTCAAAATACCAAAAATTGTATAACATAATCGTTTTAAATTTTTATATATATAATACGATTTATTTACATTCTTCGTAAGAATAATTCAATATTTATGAAATGTTTTCTTCGTCTATTGTATGCGTGTAAATCGTAGAGCATAAAGGTGTCTTTTGAGTTTAAATATGTTATGAAACGATGCGGTAATATTGAGTATGAAAAACCATTGTTAATGAAGTTTAGTATCCTTTAGAAAGAAATTAGGTAAATCGTTTAAAATAGATTTGGTTTCTTTAAGTTTCGTTACGGTTTTTGTTAGTCTTATTATTTTATTACTTATACTGTGATAATATTCTATAAATACGTAAACTGTTTACAATTCTGATTATTACACTCTCAATATATTCTCTATAATTGTATGCAATTTGTTGAACTTCTTTACCGGTTTAATATGTTAATAGTTTGTATAGTGCATGTGGTATAATATTATTTTAAGGGTACCTAACCGTTATAGGTATTATACAAATCAGCTGAATGTGAAAAAAAAAATCAACAAACGTAGGTACCAAACAACATTTCATGTATAATACAATTGTTGCGCGTGTCGACGGTGCTCGTCTCGACGTGAATATAAGCCAAACGCGAACGATCAGCGTTTCAACGACTTTTATTAAAAAACGATTGCAGGCGCGCCCACCGACAGCACGCAGTTTGGACTACCCACGTTACCCACCCGCGACCGTCACATACCTATACTATATAGATATATCGCGGCCGACGATAACATCATCATATATTCACCTATATCTCGCGTATACGCTGCAAAAAAGGTCATCGATACACATCAACAACTGGATTTTGTTTGCGCATTGTGTTTTTTGACGATATGTAATTAAAACGCGAACGACGCGCGGTGATATTAATCAAAAAACGGTGGTTTGACGTTTTCAATTCATTATGAGCCGCTTGTGTGCGGTTGTGTGTCTATACACACACTCTCCACGTATATAGGTAAATATATATATGTATAGCGGCTCGTGTAATTATTAATGTGCCGCCGCCGCCACCGCCACTACCATCGCTGCCGCCGCCAAATAGAAGAATCGCACGACCAAAAAGTGGCAAAAACTGAGTGGCGTCACGCCCCCCCCTTCCACATCGACTGGTCACCGTGCTCACGGTTTGATTTATACACATATAACGCGCGAGCGAAACGGTTCGGAACAGTTTCATTATTATAATGACATCTAGTACCACTACCACCACCACCAACAACCACCACCATCACCATCACTGTTTCCGCCACCGCGGCACTCTAACCGTTATTTCCAATTTTTCGGTCGATTCGCACCACCTCTACGCCTCTACCCCTCAAATCACTGCCCTTAGCTTATAGGTCGCGCACAATTATATTATATTATTTGACGCGCGTTTTATTGTCGGTGGCGTTGAATTCAAAAGTCACTACGAACCCCCCCCCCCCCCCAGCCTTCCACTCACGATTCCGATGTCAGCCAAAACCGATATCGGACCGCGTTCGTCGTATTCGCATTCGATGGGTTTTTCCGACTGTCGAGTGACCAAAGCCGCCGACTGGTAAACTGCAGGCCGTAGGGGAATGGTTCTAAATAATACATGCAGCGATGCTGTAGGACTTGTGAAATAAAATTATATTTAAACCTATATTAAATTATTATGCTCTATTGTGGTGCGTTTGAGTTTGCACATCGATAAACAATAAAATATAATATATAATGTTATATAGATTGTAGTTAGGTATACATTACGTAGTTTTAGATGTTTGATCGCGAATAAAAAAATGTTCAACGTTTTTAATCATTTATCATCAATTTAAATTTTAAAAAAACCACTTATGTAATATATATATATACCGTAGAAGCACTGGAATTTCGTATTTTTTATGATGACGCAGCAAAAATTATTTTATTAATGTATTATAGACTACAGTATATATAGAAACCTACGTCATTTAAGATTTGATTTGTTTTATAAAAGCCATTAAAATAAACTCAAAACAATTAATACAAAATAATGCTGAAAAATAGTAATCGTCACAAATCATAATCATGTTTTTCGATTATTATTAAAAGATTAATACTGATTGAATAAAATTATCACGTTACAAACGAGATATAAAATACCATAATAATAACAAAAAAAAAAAATAATAATAGTAATAAATAAACACACTATAATGGCATAATATTGTATTGCGTTAAATTTATATATCTTGGCGACAGAGATACAATTCATAATACAAATACTATACAGAATATAGGTATATTATGTATTCGAGTTATTAAATTATGTAAATATATTGCCAAGAATATTGTTTTATGTTTGATATATTATAATGGTATCGTTTTAAATTAATCTTTGAGTTATTGAACCATCATAATGTCAGCATTATTATTTATTTATGTAATTAGTAATACGCATTATGAATTTAACGTATTTTCAGGTGTAAAAGTTTAATGCATTTATTGGTGTACCACAAATATGTTTTTATTTTTTTTTTAATTGTCTTAATCTAATAATCGGCTGTAGTATAAAAATGTATGTTCTAGTCCCTAGTCCCTAGTCTTGCTAGTTTATCCACAGCTCTGCTATCGCGTATGTGCACGACCATACCCCTCCAAAGTTATGTGGATTTTCAGAAATATTACTACGAGCGCGCAAACGCTTATCCGTATTTAACGAGGGAGAAATATAAAGAGCTCGGACCATTTATCTGCATAGAATGCTCTCGTCAAAACGACCACGCGAAAACTTCAACCGTTTACCTAAGAATAATTGCAATCGAAGCCGAAAATAACATTCCTGCAAACACATCGGCATATTGCCTTATCATTTACGATCGAGTCATTCAATACAATCCGTAAGAAAAAATTAAAATAAATAAACCATATAAACATATTATCATGTACTAAATAATAATTTTTTATGAATAAACTTTTATATTATTTAATTTTGTTTATTTTATCATTAATATACATTGTGTAACAAATAACACTTAGCAAGAAGTAGTAATAGTTATCAACAAGACATTAGACGAAGGGTATTTATTTTAATTTATTTATATCTCTATATTTATATTTTAACAATTCGACATATTATTAACCATACTAACAAGCTATTAACACATCATTATTCAAATTAGTGAAATACCTATTCAAATCATTATTATCCGAAGGTTTTGTTTTTAATATTTAAGACGGACGGCAAATGGTTTAGCGGGGGATGCAAAATCGGAAAAAATAAAAAAATAATATTTTGGGTGGGCGGGAGGTTTATGGGTGGATGGATTTGAGGGGGTTCGAGGATCATTTAAAACACCCTACTGCGGTTATTATATACTTGTCGTGTTAAGATGAATCGCGTTGTTATTTCCATAAATAATAACATTACCTGAACCGTTGAAACTTTTCATAAAATTAGAATGTTCTTTGTGTTTCGGAATATTTTGTCTTATGGTATGATATGATTTGGAAATTTGGGCCTTTCAGTAACGGCTAACAAAATGCTAGGATGATTTTCATCAACGATTTCTATAGTTGGTAAGTCTTGTTTTTCTATTTCATTAATTTTTTTCCTTAAGCCCATCAATTTCTTTTAACATTACTTTGTTTTTTTCTATAACCGTTTATTCTTGGTTTCGTTAAAAAAAAAAAAAATTAAAAATCGTGATAATTTGTATACATTCTAAATTTAATACTTACTAATTTCGTATTTCCCCCAAAAAAAATTGAATGTGCATTACCAGTCAAACTAACACATACTAAAACTAATATTATAATATTTTTCTTGTTAATATATTTTTTTTTTAATCTCCGCAATATAATTATTTTCAATCTAAAAAAAATAAATACGTAACAATATTATTTACAGTTACAAATGACTAAAAAAACATTATAATATTATATACTTACATCGATTATACAAGAATTCATTATTTCGAACAAACCACAATTTCTAAGAATGAATTGCATAATGGTTATGTATTTAAATATTTGTTTAGTCTTCAACGTAACCAAGTATGGTCGTTAGATTTTATTTGTTATTAGCCAGGTTACACATATTAAAAATTTAATTATAATACACAGCATCTATTTATAAGTATAACCGATATTCGAGACGGCCGTGTAGCGGTGTAGCCTATACGAGACTTGCGATTGGCATTCGCAATAATCATCGACTAACGGTTCACAGGTAGTGACTATAAGATTATACGCCACTCTTTCGTTATCGAAAATATAATATCCGAAAATAAAATTAAATTACGTACATGACATACCACCGCCTTGAAATACCATTTCAAATTTACAGCTGACAATTAATTAATAACATAAACAATGAGTTCAATGACTCGGTGAATAAACATATAAATATTAAAATTAGTGTATAAGATATAAAAAAAATAGAAACAAATAACAACAATAATAATAATAATAATAATAATAATAATAATAATATAAATTTAAATAAATCATAATCACAATTTTACGTAGAAAATTACAAAAAAAAAAAAAACGAAAAAATTTCAATTAACCTGATAATTTATCGTATTGTTCATCTTTGACCTGCTCCATTACCCTCGAATGACAAGGGGCACAAATTTCGTACCGCTCGCTTTCATTGACCGTGACTCGTGCGGACGAAAGCTACTCACACTATTCCATTCGGGTCCAAATGTGTTTCGATTACTCGACCGACTTTCCAATGTAGCGACAAGATAATATTCTCTTGGACTAGTACGATTGTACCGGTTGGTACAATTAAGATCGGATTTTTGGACCGGCACCATTTTTCCCTTGCTTGCGACGTACTCAAGTACTCGCACTACCAACGGTGCCAGAACTGTTGCGATAATTTTGTCACTCTTCACCACCTCTTCAGCCTATTTGGAGGTGTGGTAGACACATCGTCCTCGAGTAACGCAGCTGGAGTGTTGCCGATAAAAAAGTGACCGGGTGTAAGGACAGAAGAAAGGTCAGTCGGATTAAAGGACATAAGAGTGATTGGACGCGAATTTAATATAGCTTCTACGCGCGCACAATTACAGTATATTATAATTTTATTCTTCGTAGGAGAGAGATGCATTACCTATTGTTTTATATAAATGAGATTTCGCGGATTTGACAGCGGCTTCCCAAAGGCCGCCGAACTGTGGAGTTGCTATATACTGTAAGTTATAACTTATATAACGTATAGTTAGTAGAATCGATGAGCTCTGAAGGTGTTGTTGGTGGGATAAATGTAAAGGTTTTCTTGTATATAGCTATATTATCTATGATTAAGTCAGCCATGTTTGGAAACACTTGTAAATTTAATTATTAATCAATTTAAAAATGATTTTAAGTATAGAGAATAACGAGGAGTTGCTAGAGTGATTGTATTACTACTGATGATATTGTAGACACCGTTTAACTTTATTTATAGTACATATACCCAAAATAATATTATGATATAGGTTTAATGGGTTTGTTTACTATATGCAGATCATTAAAACGTAATTAAAAGTTGTGCACTGTAATATTTCATGATACGATTTTAGGAATTTAAAATTATATAATATTATTAATTCTTACAACAATATTTTTTTACAAATATACTATAAATTAGGAAGAATATATATATATAATATAATACTAAATATATTATATGTTCATCATATAATTTTCATATACATTTTAAAGTTGTTTAAGGTGTGATAATGTGTGTGTGTGCTGAAAAAATATATCATAACTAATGTACATAATATTGTATGTTTGATTTCAAGGCCTAACATGTACTTGATAGATATGGATGAAGGGAGGATGGTTAGACACGTAGATGATATGCATAGATGGGAGGAGGATATGGTGTAGCATGGATATCATATGCATAGATGTGAGTGGAGTGGGTACGGCCTGACACTTATGTAATAGGCATAGATGGGAGGGGAAGGGAAATGGCCTCACACGTACGTGATAAATACGGATGAGAGGGATAGGGAAGTGGCACGACTGGGTACATACGTAGTGGGTATAGATGGAATGAGAGGGGGTGTGCACGTACGCGATAGCAGGCGCGCGGATAGACTAGGAGGACTAGGGATTAGGCAATAGAACATACATTTTTATACTACTATCGACTGGATTTAAATATTATCTATTTGGTTTATAAAATAATTAAAATTCTAAAATAAATATAATGTTTGATGAATATTTCAAGTATCTATGTTTTTTTTAGGATTACAACAATATAATTTCATTGATTTTGTCGAAAGCCGGTAATACGTATATATTCCTGTTTTTTCGTACTTTTAATTGCATTTTTCTTAATTTATTTAAAAAATACTGCCAATTTTCATTAAGTAGATATAATTTTTTAATAATACCTATACTATACACTATACCTATACTATATACTAGGCTGTAGAAATGTAGATATTTAACCCCTTCGAAGCGTAAAAAAATACATCATTTTATTACTAATATAAACGAGCATTCATTGCTCCGTTCAAAATCTAAAAGAAAAAAAGAAACATTTGATCGGAGAAATTGAAAGATACGAGCATTTCATGACGCAATGAACCGAAACTTAAGATAAAATATCTAAATCCTTTTGTTCCCAAAGAGAACTTTTGGATCGCGTCCAGTAAAGTTTAAGTCGACGATTGAAAAGTACTTTACACTCGGTTAGTGTTCTCAACAAGAATATATTAAAACCACGCCCTACCGCTGAAAAAAAAGTTGTTTATGCAAGAGCTTTTATTAAACCTTTGGGTTAACCTTTGATAGCGCGTCATATACATTTTATCCGATTATATATTATAGCCGACTTACGAATAAACATTGGCGTAAATAAAGGGAGTTGTTAAGGGGATTTAAATTTCTTAAAACTATGCCAAGTCTTCATTAAGTAAGTTCCATAAAAGTAAATTTTTTTCCCAAAAACATTGAAATTAAATCCAATAAAAATTATTTAAAATACTATTTTTGTGATATGAATTGTGTTGTTTTTTCAATAGAAAGTGTGACAAGAGTGTTAATAATAATGACATGTAATGGTAACCTAACCACAAATACCTATGTGTTTTTGTTAGTAAAACCGCATTTACTATAGAAAAGATATTTAACGTAAATCATAAAATT
The DNA here is from genome assembly GCF_002803265.2 of Melanaphis sacchari. Lineage (NCBI taxonomy): Eukaryota > Metazoa > Arthropoda > Insecta > Hemiptera > Aphididae > Melanaphis > Melanaphis sacchari. The sequence continues at coordinate 327,331 of NW_020270481.1, read as the reverse complement.
TATGTAAAGAATAATATGTTTTAGTAATAAATTACATTTCATACATCGACGACTGCTTAGTTCGGCATTTAGCCAATAAATAATAGTATTTTGTTGAAAATCGAACCGTTAGAAATGTATATCAATACGTCCAGTATGCAAGAAACGATATTGGACTACGAAACGGGCATACATACTACTTGATTTTCGTTTAAACACATTATTATAAAGGGAAAAAATGGAGCTAGTAAAATACGAGTCTCTCCGGGCATGTTAAAATTGTCCACGTAATAATGTTTTACATAAATATATTCTAAAAACGGCCATAGATTATAATAATATAATACTCGACGTGTTTAAATTGCGTTCATCTGCGAATCGTATAATATATTATAATATTCCGTATTCAACCCTCGACTGTAGTAGAATAAATCGCGCAAACTCGACGCAATAAACGACGCACTTTTCGACCTCCGACGCTGAAAATAACGTTGTAAAATATTTATTAAAAACGCAGAAATAAGTTTTTCCTCGAATATACATTATTATATAAAGCTGGACCGACGGATGGCGGGCTAGAGTAAACGGAGGCAGGCGGTTCGTCGTCTCGCGGAATAATTAATGTATCTCATTTTACTTTTAGCCCGTCGCTGCTCGCTTTTTCCGCGATTCGCTTCGCACCGCATACCCATCATCTTGGCCACCGCCACATCCGCCACCACCTACACCGCCTCTTTCCTTTTTCTGTCTTACCAACATCCTTGCGGGGTTGCACCACCACTGCAGTGTGTGTGTACGATCATCATCGAGGCGCGGGGAGAAGGTGGTGGAGTTTTCAAGCATTGCTAAATATTAAGAACTTTCAAAATGTCCGCTAGGCTGAGCGGGAAAATTAAAAACGAGAAACGCCCGAGTAAAAAGAGGATAGGACTGGTGGTGTGGCGGTGGGGAGTTTTCTTCGTTCGAACTTACGGAAAGAATAATAAAAGCCCCGGCAGCAGCGAACGAACGCACTTCTTCTCGTTTTACTTCTCTTCTACCCTCATATTCCTTCTTTTCCCCCACCTGCAGCATCTACTCTTTCTCCTCTCAGCATTCTCTCCATCCACTACTCGTCCGCTCTCGCCCGGTGAATTTATTTGGGTATCTCCGTCCCCGTCGACCCCGGGCATCACGCTCACAGCACGCTCGAGGGGTTAAATTAAGAAACGCTTCCCGAAATGAAATTTACCGCCACCGTCTCTGCTGAATATAGTTTATTAATGTTCGCGTTTTCTTATAATACAACCTCCACTCGTCTGCTGCCACTGAAACAATGACAAACGGTCGCCTCCGAGACCCGAACCTTATGTGACTGAAATGATACAGTACCTACAGCCGCCGCCGCACACTGCACATGTTTTGATATATATTATTAATACATGTAAATAAACAATTGGATACGTATTTATTACAGTAAATAAACAATCAGGAACGTCCTTGCAAATTAAATTGAAACGACCGTACGACGAATCAACGCTATTCAATGAAGTCGACCGATCGTGTTTTACCGCGAATAAATCGTACAAACGTGACGCGTGATATTTGTAGCCCACTGCGCCTTTTACTCAAAAATATAGGGAGCTCTATGCACACATAATATATGTAAAGCATCGGTCCCTGAGGAAGTCAATATCGTCGTCGTCGGTGAAATTTGTTTCAACGCCAAACGTATATTATAAAATATATTGGTTAAACGATTGAACCCGACAAAACTTTCATTTGATTTATTTATTTTTTATTACCTTTCCTTTTACGATTTGTCAAAAGATTTCGACAAAACTTATTTAATAATACTACACGCACGCGATATTTTATAAAAGGGCTTAATTTCAGGAATAATTATTATGCAACGGAAGTGTATGTTCAACCGCAAACATCCTGAAAACGAATGTGTGTAAATAATTTAACCGACGCAGCGGCGAAGTGTAGTTGCAACGCCCCCGACATGTTTACATTACTATTTTGTGGTTTATTGCGGTCCTCGTAGTTGATGATAAGCTGTCACACGTCATTGTGTTGAAGTAATCAAATTCATATTATTTGGATAATGGTTTTAGAAAATAGTCGAATAGGTACAACGAGGGTACGGATAAAACTGCGCCACAGACACATGAGTATAACTACATATGCGACCATTAATTATTACCTATAAAATTGCACAATAACACAATAATATATATTGATTATACCTACAATGATAATATTCTAATATTATAAACGTTAGTCGTATTTGTACGTAGTGCGTAACGCTATTATATTATATATATATATTTAATATTCATTTATAATTACTGCAGTTGAGACATAAAAAAATAAAATCTTCCGTTATCCATTAAATAGTCGTAAGACGGCGCATGTGACCCGAAGAATAATGTTACGCTGCTGCAGGACTCGCTCGCCTCCCCTCCTATAGCCACTCTCCGCCAAACCATAATAATGATAATAATAATAATATATATTATACCACTCATCCGCCACAGACTCCGATATTGTGCCCTCCCCCGCGCCAACTGCCGTACATTTCGCTCGCCACTGCCGACACTACACGACGTTTTTCAACGCTAGACACTCGACGAACAACACAAAGCGCGAATATTTTGTGTCGTCGCGAGTTTCCAGACAGTGTTGTTTACCATAGAAAAGCGATTTGAGAGCGTCGCCGGAAGGAAAAAGGAGAACCGACTGAAGAAGTAAAACGATATTATACTGCACGAGCGCAACGGCCGGGGCCGGGGTGGCGGTAGAGAAATAGCGAACGATCGTGGACAAAAAGCCCGCGTTGCACTCGCGACGAGTTTCCTCCTTGCCGTGAACGCATCCGCCCCGCCCGGGCCATTTATTTTCTCTGTACGAAACAAACGCGCACTTTTTGTACACACACGCAAAACGTAATATGCGAAATGATATATTATTATTACAATATATAATAATACTGTACACACCGCGCATTCGAAAATTTCGTCGAGCGATGTCCTTTTATATAATATTATGTATATACGCGCGCACACTATTACCGCTAATAACAACAGCCTAACAACAATAATAATGATAATAATTATTATTATTATTATTCTTATTATTATACTATTATATACGACTGTAATTATTATACGCGTACAAAGATAATTCATATTTACAGCCACCGGAATATTGTATAGTAACTGCGTTGGGCGCGCGTGTGTGGGCGAGGACGTTTTGCCGTGTATTCGATACAACGTACAATGCGCCTATTTTGGCTTACCTGTAATAAAGTCGGGTTAATCACAAACTCTTCCTGTTTATAATGTACGTAGACATCTATATTTACCGACAACATTATTGATATCAGGCACGTCAACAGCGAAGGGCGGCGGTTGGGAGGTCAACCCTCCTCTATCGTTTTTTACTTATTTATTATAACTTTTGGTTTGTGATTTATATGATTTATTTCGCCCCTTGACATTAGACATTTATTTGTTTTCAAATATTTTTATTGGTTTGGCAAACAATTAATTGATTTAAAATTAAAATTTTTGATTTCATAATTATTTAACGATACTGAATGTAAAATTTGATTTTTATATTAATATGTTTTAGGGGCTTATTTTTCATGAGGAATGTTTTAAAATATCAAGAATTTTAATACTTATTCGTTTAATTGGCAGCCCTAATAATATTATCATAACATATTGAATAACGCATTATATTTACCATCGCGTCGTCGAGGATTGAGTTCCAAAGATTTAGTAAAAAGATCCACACAGCAATAGTAAAAATTTAGAATTTGTGACCCATAGTACAAATTATATTGCATATACTAGAAAACTAGTTCATCTTTTAATGGTGAGGCGGGAACGGGGAAAGGCTCTTCGGTTAAGATTGACGAACGATTGAGAAGTTTAGAATAAAATAATATAAACGTTGAAGGTGACAATGCGTATAGAATGCTGCAGATGAGATGTTAATTTATTTAGGCGATGGTCATTGTTAAGACCAATGAAAATATTTTTACTTGTGTGAGATATATAAACTTCTTGGTTTTTTGAATATGTATGACTATATTATAATATTAACATATTATACCTATATATATATATATATAAAGTTAAAATGTATTGTTAATTATAAATTATATATTTATATGTATATTGTATACGATTTAATTTTTTAACCATTAATGCACATTACTCTACAGTACATAAGTTAGTCTACAACGACTTATGGAATAATTAATAATATAGTTACAGAATTTAATTTTCAAAAATTTCTCAAATTGAATATTGTATAATCTTAGAATAGGTATTACTAAGTTATTGTCGGTATAGTTACCTGCTTACATTACGTATATTGAACAAATATTATATTCAATTTATTTTCTTGACGTCTGTCACGTGGTTTAATACGTTCAAATTAATGTGTTTTATAAATTGAATTTATTTATACTCGAATAATTAAGTCAAAATAAAATCGCCTTACAGTATTAAATAATTATGAAGCTAATTACTTTTTTTTAAAAACTTCATACAAATTGTTTTCTATTCACGGAGAAAATTTCATTAACTTACAACACATTTAGATTGAATATTTTAGTTTCTTGTTTCTATTTTATGGTACCATAAACACTATATTACAATGTCCTATGTTCGGTGTGGCAACAAGAATAATGTACAATGTACAGGGCAATCGTTTCATTTCTAAACGTACCTGAAATACGTACGCTTAACACCTGTCATTTTGTAATAATGAATAGAGTACATTTTAAAGCATGTGGATTTTAATATTAGTTTTTAGTAGTAATTTATGGTTTTTAATAAAAATGTATGCGTTCAAAACTCGTAAAAACTAATATTATTATAGTTTTATAATACAGTGTAAGAAGTAATCTCGTAGTAAAAAAAAAAAAGTGTTAAAAGTAAAAGGTCGTAAAAAAAAATAAATAAATGTAAATTATTTGTTGGGACCGTGTTATTCATTCAAATAACGTTTTGTTTGTATTTATACCAAGAAAAAAAAGGGGAAAATGCTAAACCAAACATATGTTTATTAAAATAAAATAACATTGTATCCAAGGGTAGGTATCAAAGAGATAATGGAATAAAAAAAAATGGAAATAAACAGCAGCAGAGAATAAAATAAAAAAATAATATTAATAATCTTTTTTTCAACATAAGGGGAAAAAAATGCGGTTAATTATATCATCGTGTTGAGTTTTATTTTTATTATTATTATTTTTTTTTTATCCCTTTTCACACCATTTAAACCTGGACCATTTGACGGCCGTCCGACCCTACGTTATAGTTATAAATTCTACACGTCGAGTATGTTGTTTAAAAAACATGAAAATTTGTTCATCTTTCGATCACGAACGTTTAATCTCGTGGTAAATCATCTAGCAAATATGTTAATTAATCACAATGCAATTAATTGTTTTAAATGCATACAAGGCTATGATATTATTACCAATAAATCACGTACATAAGGTTTTAATGTATAATATTATTATCAGGTTTCCTCGGCCAAGGTCGAAATGCGGAGGAGATCTGTTGGTTTTGATGACACTTTATTGATCGGACGAATTTAACTGAGAGCATTATATAATATACATTATACATATTATTATAGTATTCATTTTACAGCTATTACTTTATATATACATATAAATTATGTTGTTGTCGATGATATTATTTACCATAGAAGTTTTTTGTAATAATACTTTGTCAATGTCAGACAATATTAAATAATGAAAAAAAAATATTATTTTTGACGTATGATTTAAGCAATGTTTTAATTTTAGACAAAATTTAACTTTTTTTTTGTCTCATTTACACTTTTATCGATATTTTTTTATCATGATTTTTACATATTGATTAACGTTTAAGAATATAATAAATTAATTAATTTCTGTGGTCCATAATTTATGTAATCGTAAGGTATTTGTTAATTAGATAAAAAATACATTGTAATGTTTTGCATTTTATTAATTTTTTTACATAATTTTTTATTCATCCTATCTGTTTCATGCGTTGAACAATTAACTTAAATGATAAACATTCAAAAATGACTAAAATTAAAAAGTAAAGATATCTCTTTGTGGAGGTACTTTATTGTGAAATGATTACCTACTACATGTTCACATATTATATTTTAATATTTAGATCAATAAATCACGACAGTAAAAAGCTCAAGAAGTGCAATACTCAAAGAATCAGAATTAATTTTTAATCATTTAATCCTAAAAATATTTTTAACTATCCAAAAAGCTGTAAAATACTCGTATTATAATAAATTGACGATAGTTTGAGTAAAAAAAAAAAATCAATACACTTTATTCGTTTATCGAAAAGTAAAATATACAATTTATCTATCTATATAAATAATAAGATAATGTTTACTAAGTACCAAGGTGAGCACTCTTAGGAGTATGATTAATGAGTTCAAATTTTGATACAGATATGGTCAACAATAATATCAGATATGCTATGTTAGTAGATTAAAAGCATTCTAGTAGTTTATTAAAATTGTAAGATTTTTATCATTGTTCGAACATTTGCAAAATTAACGGGAAAACTAATTTGTATTAAGTTTTTCATTAATTCGTACAATCAATTAATTTATAATAGTATGATAGTTAAAAGTTAATAATATATATTATATAATATTACAATATATCATGAAAATAATTTACTTTTATTTTTGTCATTGATGTTTTTGGTAATTTACTACCATTCATTAATAATCATTATTTTTAATTGTATTGTTTAGAGAAGAATATTTTTCAAAAAAGTTATTTTACAAATAATGACTATTTTGGATTAGCGAGTTTGTTAATAATATTTACACCCGAAATTTATAATTTATATGCATACACATATATATATATATATATATATATAAAGTTTAACGCATTATTATCTGATAAGTAGCCAGCCATAAAAAAAAATTTTACGGCTCTATTCTGTTTCTAACAGTCTCTAAATGTCTAAATATATAACTAAAAAAATATTATCTCAAAAAATACCACAAATCATTAAAAGAAATAAAAGATTTCGTTTTATTCGAGTAAATTTAGATATGTATGAGTATTACGTAGAAAATAAATCAGTTTGTATGAATATTTATGTTCAGATAAAATGAAAATAGAACGAGGGACGCTTAAAAAGAAAAATACGTTAAAACTTTAACGAGAATAATGCATACAGTTTTCTATTGTTTGTTACTGCCTAAAGATATGTACTTACCACAAAAAGGCGGCTTGTGTGAATATATTAAAAAAATTGTATTTATGTAGATAGTATTTGTAAATCTTTAAAAGTTAAATTTTATTTTTATTTTTACGTATGAAAATAAATAAAACGACAAAAATATTATATTCATAGGTATATCAACTATAAGTATAAGCGCCATATTTTTATATATGTGTAACTATACCTGAGCTAAAAACTATTTAAATTGTTCATGTTGACAGTCATTGGTGCTCTGCACTCAAAATCATTGACGAAAAACATTTTACTCTGAACACATATATAAGATCATTAATTCATGATAGGGTAGAATAAATTACGAGGTTTACGTGGGGAGCGGTAATGCTGTGGTCAGTAAATGTTTTTAGATGCGAGTGTATTTTATTCGATTGATCGCCACGTACGACAGACGAGATGTATAAAATACGTGGTAAAGAAAAAGAGAATTGCAAAAAAGACCGTGGGTGGTGGCGGTTGAAGGGATGTATAAAAAAGAATCGATGGGGTTGGCCACGTGGAGACTTTCTTTTCTCTGCCGTCACCCCGTTTCAGGTGCCTTTGTGTGCGCAGCGCTTCGCCGCCTTTTCCGCCACCACCACCACCACCACTACCACTACTACTACCACTTACCCATCAACCTACTCACCCACACACACAGACACACACGTACAAACGTACACGTAGACTTCCGGTCGGAAAAAGATGGCGTCCGGATGGAGAGTTTTCTTGTACAGTTGTTTTTGCCACCACCACTACCACAGACCACAACCTTATTGTTCCTATGTTAAGGAAAATATAAGCACGTATACAATATATGTATATGTACGACTATGGTGGTACTGTATATGTGGGAAGGAAAAGGCCGGAAAGAAAACCGCACAATCGTCGACCACATTCCAACGCTTACGCTGGTCCAAATCATAAAATAATAGGTATTAACATTACACACACACACACACACACAACAAATGATTGCCACTGTTGTCAAAATTATGCAAAATACATCTTGCACTACATTTTATTACTTGGTACATATAAACAACCGATACAATGTTGCAAACATTTTTCAGTCCTCATCAATTTACTATTATAAAATGATCTACACAGTTTTATAGCAAGAGTTTATTATGTCAAACGCATTACACTAATAACATATCTACGTAAGCATACTTGTATCGTATTATGAATACATACATGATATTAACTTGTGTGCACGTAAGTAATAAGTATATTATTTCTTGAAGATTAGGTACCTATAAAGTTACAAACTTCTGCGTTACGTGATGTCGTGTCGATGAAATTACGTATATTTTAACGTACACTGTATTATAACATATTACATATTACGTAACATGTAATATGCAATATATTATATTGCCCCTGTAAGAAGATATGCCATTGTTTTATTATTTTTCTGCGTTTTTTAAACAATAAGAATTAAATGTCATTCTTCCCAAAGTAAACACTAAGAAATTCATTTGATTTTTGTCGTCCGTATACGGTGATTTTAGCTAACGAAATATGCGAGTGAATTAAAAGTATAGTAAATATTCATCTGCAAGTATCAATTTTTATGATTATTTTTGGCGCTTACTTGGTTTTTTGTTGATTACAGGAGAGGAGTGAAAATCAAATCCTGGCTGGTAGATCAAAATCCATCAAGGTTATACGACAACTAAAAAAAAATTAATGTTCTCGATGCGTTCCAATTCCACTGTTATATTTATTTTTTAGAGCTTTAAAACTAGATACATCATAAAATAGTCTTATAAATAACTTTATTATAACTTGTAGTAGTTACAAATGAATTCAAACTTTATTTTGCTGAATTTTTAATATTGTACCTATGAAACTATAAAATAAAATGTATTCAATAATTGAAATTAATGTAATATTCGTCATAAAATATAGCGTATTAGGAGTTCAGGGTTAGTTACAAATACATCTGTAGTTAATAAATAGAAATTATAAGCATTGAACAATAATATTATAATAATTAAATAGGTAACAATACCAAATTAAAACATAATTCAAGTTTTTTATTTATACGATAAGAATAATATATTAATATTAATTTTATTTTATAAAATAAAACATATTGATTATTAGAATATTATGACATCAATACAATAAAAATGAACGTAAAATTACCAAATATAATCTAAGTACTCAGACGTATACCATTTACTCTCTATAATTATATAATAATACTTTAGACAATTTATAATAATGATTGATTATTACAATATGTACACAATTTAAATTACTGTTTATTTGTAGTTGGTAATATTTTATATTTATAACATATATTTTCAAGATAGCAAATTTACAAAATTATGGGTTGAACTTATAAATACTATGTAATTCCCCATTAATTTATTCAATTTGGGACGTTTCACTTCATATCCTTAATTGCCCTCATCTTTACGTATGTTTATTTTTACTCCTCTTAAATAATTCACTTTAAACTCTCAAAATTTATTTGTTCCTTTCAATTACTTCATACTGATTGACTTCAGTCTCAATTTACAACCAGAACGGACAACTTATATTTTTATTTAATACCGGTATTCCTACGGTTTTAAGTAATTTATTGTAACTTATGCATTAATTTATTTATTTAATATGCATTTTATGTAACAGTCATCTAATATGATTATAAGTTATAAATAATTCATAACATAATCATTTATAGGTATTAAAAACAGTTATAATTTTTAGAGATAAATGTATATAATTTTTAAAACTTAATTAAATTTCAATATTTCATCTCTAAATAATTGTTATATAGTACCTATTTAATAATATTATGTTAGGTATTTGGGTACGAGAATGGTCTAGAATGTTCGTGACTATGGGTATGCGGCAGGCCCGTGTCCATGTTATGGCGTGGATCGGCTGTGTACCGGTAGTTCGCAAATGTTCTAGAACAATAGTATACTTATATATATCACTGCGCTACAGTGGCGAGACGAGTAGTATCGTGACAGTGGTCTATGCGACATGTTCTTCCTTTACTTTTGTAGTTGAAGAATAAAAAATATGTGATCGTACCTATATGTTTACCTTATTTCTTCTAAAAGGGTCTTGATCGCTCGCGATCTCTGAGAGTACCCCCAACAATTATAATTCGCTTGAAACGTGTCTACAGTTACTTTTTATAATATTTTCATAAAATAAAATAGCTATAATGATATATTTAATATAAAGTTGAATTAATAAACTTCTTAACATAGCAATATTGAAATTAAATAATTTAACATTCTATAAGTAGTAAAGTTTACAAACACGTAATTTCGATTTCAATACTTTGTTCAGAACAAAGGCTTTAAGAACCGTTACTTTGAAAAAAAGTAAAATATAACGTTGTGTTATGCACATGCGTCCAAATCGATAAATCAATCGCCGTTGTGTAGAAAAGTGATTAAATTATATTATAAGTGCTTATATCGCATTATTATTTATTCGAAATGTAAAGAATTAATATACGTAAATATAGCTATAATACGTTATTACATACCAAAACATACGAACTTTCGGCTAATCGTTCGTAAATATTATTTATTATATTCAAATATATGTATTACAATACGCGTGTTGTACTTGCAGTATTACAATATGTATATATATACAATGTGTGTAAAACAAAAATACGTTTGCGCCGATTCAACGAACCAGGTGAGTGAGGACAAAAGGTAGTACGTATGTGTGCGTGCGTGTGTTATTATAATATTATTGATATCGATTTATTCGGGGCGTACGAAAACAATTTATAATATTAAAAGAGAGCAGACGCGAGAGTCGTGTGCGAAGAACACTGGAACGTCGGGGCGGGGAGGGGGTGTAGGTGCGCGCGTTGGCCGACGGGCGGTAGTATATGCGGCGTGACGTCCGGATCATTATAAAGATGAATTGAACTAGAAAGTTAATTGATGAGACGCGAGCGCCTGAGCGCGCGTTTTCGGCAGAGGAGAAACCCGGGTGCTATATGTATATACGTTGAGCATAATGAAGAAAGATGACATGCCCAAGAACAGCAGCAGCAGCAGTAGGAGCAATGTCGTGGGAGCGGTTGATGAGTTAAGGGGGGGGATGGATAGTGGGAGGAGAGGGTATAATTAGAAAAGAAAATGACGAAGAAGAATTTACGAGCGAAACGGACACGGAGACCAATCCGGCGGTGATGGCGGCGGCGGCGGCGCGACGACGGTGGTAGTAGTGGTGGTGGTGGTGGCGGTGGGGTTTAACGAAGCGCAAAAAACAGCGTCGTCGGAGAAAAGCGCTTTTTCGAACAGCAAAGGCGGACTGGATATATTATATTATTATTTTATAACTCCCAACTATACACGGCAAAAACAGACTCGGTGGCGCGGGTAGAAAAAAAAAATGTCTAGAGATAAAGTCAGGGAAATAAGTCCACCGATTATTTATTTATATAATATACGCACAGTATAACCCTCCCACGATTGTTTGATACGTATAATATTATGCGCAGTGTGTACACATTTTTTACCATACTTTTATAAACCATTGAGATATTTAATTTATAAAATAATAAATTGAGTTTAAAAAAACATTGTTTATTTGTTTGTGGTATTATTTATATGATACGTACCTATGATAAATTTCAAATTATCATTGCGTGGTAGTCTATCGGTATTTTTTATATCGTAATCGCGTGTGCGCAGTCTTACAATTCGTATGGAAAAAAATTAATATCTCCCCATCAGCACCTGCACCGAACAGACCACGGCAGTATTTTATTCTCCTGCACTAGAATTTCGAATAGTAAAAATGCAGGGGGGGGAAATAGACAAATGAAGCTTAATCGTGGTAACAATAATTATTACAATAATAATATTATTATTGATCGAATCACAAGCATAAATACGAATCATATATTGGCATTAAAAGCATAGAGTTCTTTATTTTTTTTTTTTGTATAGTTCCATCTACAACTTATAAATGTAATAAAAGTGCGTGGATAATGCTATATAGACTTATTTTGGAATGGTTACGAAAAAGACGATATATTATAATATGGTTCAGACGGAGAATCGCATAATATATTACGAAGAAAAAACGGATTTAAATGTAAAATTACTTTTTACACTTCTGCTACCGACGACTGTGTACATTATATACCTACCTCACCGAGCAAAGTTCATGTGAAAAGTTATTAGCCTTTTTCCACCTTCGGGGCAGCGTATACGACTATAATAATAATATAATACAACTGCGACGACGACAACGGCGACGAACGGCTTATAATAATAATTATTATTATTACTATTATTGCAACTGAAATGTGTGTATGTATATATATATAAATAATACGTATGGATGTATAAAAGGGAGTTTCCGTCGTACGGAGCGAGAAGGGAAAAAAACCGTTCAAAAGTTTTAAGTAGATAAGGGAAAGCAATAATAATAATCGTTAGGGAAAAAAAACGGGTTTTGTCAGTAGAAAGGGTAAAAACGATAAAACCGCAACGGCATATAGTAATGTACGATACTTAGAGGGTGAGAGAGAGAGTGGGGGAGGGGGAATGAGTGAGAAAGAATAAGAGAGAGAGTAAGAGAGCTGCAACAAGGGAGCAGTGTATTCGGAAAAACGATTTCACGCAATCGCATTTTAAACTTTATATTTGTATACCTACATGGTTAAATGTTATAAAATATTCACAAACCCTCTATTTTAAACTATATTTTATTAATATCATTATGATATTCCTACATTATTAAATATTGACAAATACGATGAAACGTACCACGAATATTTCACATTTTTTTATCGTATATACTGTATTTAACATATGATTGTCACGTCATTTACTCCGATTTGGATACACATATATTTAACAGGCTAGGCGTGCAAATTATTTTTACCATATTTTTCGGTTCCTTGATGCAATTATTACATTTTAAATTATTTCTTATCTCTGCACGTATAATGATATGTGAATCACCCCATACTGCGGCCGTTGTAGTTACGACGACTAAAGTCTTGTCGGTTAACCACATTACACGCGTGTGTGTACACGGTGGTTTCACACGGTGTTGCATACGCCCAATAACTATACTACTAATTTATATACAATTAACGTCGTTGGAATAATAAAAGTCACTTATAAGATGTTATGAAACATTATAAATCGTTTGTTAAACATGTTTCTGTTTTGTAATCACTTAAAAAAATATATAATGTCATTAAATCTCAGGCCCATGATACCCATCACTCAATTGGTCCATTGGTCAGTAATTAATATACAATTTATTATATTATAAGCTTATTATAATATCTAATATCATAATAAATGTGATAAAAAAATTAAAAAATTCACTGTAATTTCAATAATAGTTAAAAAAAAAATAATATTAATATAATAATGCTAATGTAAATACTAGTAATGCATCCTTTTTCGTTATTAAACATTAATTTTTTTTTTTTTTTTAACTTAACACTTTTAGTACGTATATTAAAGACAAAACAGCCAGTCATTATTCACTAACTATATTATAAACTATGATCAACAACATACCTTGCCACGCCATCTTAAAATACACTGGTGCAGTCACCTTTTAAACCAATGATAAAGTATACTACCACCCACGTTGAAAGTGCTAATGATGATTGACTTATTTTTCATGTAAATTCAAAGTTATCAAAATAACCTTCATGGCCTCATTACTTATGCGTATTGTACATTTCTATGCTATATATAAATTGTATTTGCCTTTAAATGTAATGTAAATTCATAATAAAATAATACCTAATGACTATAAATATTATTAATTTAGATATTTACCCCGAAGTCCCAACACTGGTTGGCTTCTTCGATCATGACTACTGTCTCATTAAATATTTATTGTAAATATTGTTAACTATTATTATCACTTGTACTTATTGTAAAAAAAAATTTCACAGATTGTACAACAAAAAAAAAATGATAAAAAAAAAAATTAGATATTCAACAAAATGTTTTAAGTAAAAGGCAATTCAAAACATTGACACTACAATTCCTTATTTTTAATACAATTTTAATAAAAAACATTAATGGACTATTGATGTATGCAGTACAAAGATACATAGAATCAAAGTCAAAAATACACACAAAAAAAAAAAACAAGCAATTTAAAACTTTTACTTTATTATAATATAATTATTGAAATTTATTAAGTTAAATAAATAAAAATCATTTTTAATCAAAATCATTTTTGTGAGTAAAAAAGTTGAAATGAACCACTATAGATCAATCAAATTATAATACTAACCTAATCATAATAAAATGTGTCTGTCTATTTTTCAGTTATTCGTAATAATATTCTACACGTAGTATTTTAAACACAGCTTTATATTTCTTAGTTATTCATACAACATTATTTTTTCTTAGTTTGAGTTTCTGAATATTTCTCACTAAAATATGCATTAAATTAAAACACTAATATATACATTCTGCAGTGTACTCTAACATATAATATAAATCCAAATTAATGCCCTAATATATAATTTAAAGAATATTTATTGATGTTGTTTATAAGAACAACGCTATAATATGGTGGTAAGTACTATGAAACAACATGCGATTTATTTTAATTAAACATTTAAAGTTTTTCAAGTAGGTATATATATATTTATATGTGTGTGTGATATATTTTGGAATTACAATTTAATGATACACTAAAAATTATGTTAGCTTTATCAGCAATACAAAATTACGTAAACGTTCATAGTTCAAAGATAATGAAATATAATAGCATAAAAATTTAATGTAATGTACTTAGATGAATTGATCCATACTGCTATAAATATCTTGGTTTAGCACATAATTAAGATTATGTTTTAAATACATGTAAAACATTATATTATTAGGTAAAGTTTTAAGTTAATAACATAATATATAAAAATTAGCGATGTTACAGAAAAGAAACATTAACCAACTCGAACTTATTTTTAAAAACAAAAATTAATTCGAACCGAACCGAATTTGTAATGCTTTATCTAAACTCATTAACCGATATGGAATTTTTTGATCTTATATCAGACCCGATCTAAAATATTAAAAATTATAGAAATTATAGTTATAAAAAATTATACACATATTTTCCCATAATTTAATTAATTTAATTAAATTTATTATAAATCGTTCTTTATAAATTTCAGTACAAATATTGATCTGATTTGATCAACTAATCTGATTGTCAAACTGAAATACATTAGACATTTCGCTAATACTAGTAAATATTATATGTATTATATAGTTGTGTATATATTTTTATTTGACGGATTAGTCACATAAAAATTACTTTAAAATTGTCACAAACTTTAAATGTATTCTTAAATTGTTTTTCTAAAAATTTATTTTTTCAACAAAAAATAACCATCAAAAGTAGTATTATAAATAATAATAGAACCAGATATATGCATACTAATAAAATTGATTAATAATAATTATAATAAAAATAAATTGTATGTACATAACATACGTGGGATACTTGACACAGTTGACGCTAAACATATATTACAACTTACATCATACAGTCGTTTTTAGCGTAGTACTTATTCATGTTCTCTAAATCATATTAAGAATAACTACAATTTTCGATTAAAAAAAAAATCTTCCTAACACAAAGTTAAAATATTAAAAAATGTAAATTATATAATATTATACTAGTGTTATGGCATTCCGCTGTCCACTGGTCGAGTCGAAAATGGAAAATTATACAATCGTAATAAAATATTTTATATTTATTTATTATATTCGTCTGTCACGGAAAACGATCGTTTAACCTCTCACCCGTTCGTGCATTTCATGCAAAAAACAATGTGCGTAAAATAATTTTAAGAAATAAGAAATAACGCCCAGACTATATTAGTAAAGTTTTCGGGAAAGTTTAGCGTCTTTGGGTCTTAAGTTTTTCGGGCAGCCCTTACTATGCGCGTATATAAAGAAAAGCCGCTTTTTCTCAACAATGGCCCCCAGGCGAGAAATCCACTGGTACTGCCACGACCACCCCTACCACCGCTCTCGCCGCCCAAAAGTCCCCGCTTATCTCCAGCCGCCACCCCGATAAACTTTTCACCCGGCGGCCTCCACGCCGTCAACCTCGACCTCGTCGTCGTCGTCGTCGTCGTCGTCAGCAGCGGTGGCGGTGGCGGTGGCGGCATATATACTTTTGTATTCTTCGCGCGCAGAGGGTCCGGGAACCCAGAGTTTAAAATTTAATAATAAATATGGCAGGAGCGCGGGTAACCGGGTTAATTTCCCTACCGCCGTCTCTAACACCACCACTCTTCGATACGCCTGCACGTCTCGTATATCGTCGGCCCTTTGACTTTTTAATGATTAATCGACTTGGCACCATTGTGTGAGCCGTTGTGAAGTCTTGACGAAAAAACACAAAAGCAAAAAGAAAGAGAACAATAATAATTCATAAAATATATAAAACATTATAGTATCGTACAAAGAAATAAAATTACGGTACAATATAAAGTGTTCACAGTGTACCGTGTACAATAGTGTACATAATGTCATGTATTCTGTAGGTACGTAACATTTATAGCCAAGGATAAGTGTGCACGCGTGTGTGTATGTTTATTACAACGATACATGTGTACAACCAACGGCGAACAACGACAATACAATATTTTCCTGTCTCCCGGCCAACCGGAAAACAAATACAAGTTATGCGCATCGATATATATAAATCGCAACCCGAAAATATTATATTACGTTTAAGCAATAACAATTCGTCAATACGGCACTTGTGAACTTATTGATTTGACATTGCTATATGGAGGTGGTGGTAGGTATAAATAAATAATATATACATGTATATATATAAGCAAGTTATAATAATATGAGTATACACTATATCTATAATATGTATATGTATGTTGTAATAAAATATATACATTATACATATTATACACGGAGGTTTTTAACCTTACATCACGACCATCGACCTTTTAATTAATGATTTGTTGAAATAATGTAATATGTAAATTCGTGGGTTTTATGTGTTTAATTTATTGTACATAATGTATAAACACAGGATAAAGTAGAAAATATTTGAGTGATACTATATGAATAGAAAATTCCCGAAGGACTATGCCCAATGCTTGCACTGTTGTCTTGTTAATTTTAATAAAAATTCCATGAAAAAAAAATTAAATAATAATAAATGTTATTGTTAATTATGCAATCGTAATGGAATTAAAACTTATAAATAGTTAGATGTAGATGATTTTATTATTGCTTTATATTACTATATTATTATTATTATTATTATTATTATTATTATTATTATTATTATTATTACATTTTAATGTTTAGTATAAGTAGATGACTGGCCGTTCGAATCGATTCTTTGTCGTGCGATTCTTTTATATATGTTCTGAAATTATATTTTTACGACAAATAAACCTTTATTATACGCATAATACGCATGGTCACTTGACTGTAAATATGACAGAATCATGATGTTTTAACAATAATTATATAAACTTTAATACAATTTGCAATAGTCAATTATAAAAACAAGTACCTATATCTATGTGTTTTTAATTATTTTCATTGATTTTTTTGATACAAGTTTAAAGCAATTATTCATAAATAGGTATATCAAAAATTTCATGTAAATATTTTAATTGTTTAATTGTTTTCAAGATTTGAAACGTATAAAAACTTCTTAAAAGTAAAATCAGTTATAGTTTATGAGTACTTTATGAGTACCTAGAATAATTAAAAATTCATAAATATAAATTTAGTGATTTGATTATTCTTTTCAAATATGAACTATACTTTAAATTAAAAAAATGTAATACAATTTTAATGATAGATCAAAATTACAAATTATAAAAATGACGCTGATTTAAACATATCCGTGATCGAATTTTTACACAAAAAATGGATTGTAAAAATTACGTTTATGTCATATACTATGTGCTACAAAAGGGGGAACATGAAAATATGCAAGAATAAATAAAATATATGTACTCGTTAGTCGTTACTTTATTATGCAAATTATATCAACCCCTATTGGCTCTATTGTCAATTTTCAATGATAGTGAGGACCTTTAAACCTTTTTTCATGCATGAAAGAGACCTATAGCCAGGATGACCAATTTTTTTAAAAACCTATATCATTTGATAACATTTATATTATATAGCATAAATCACTACGATCCTCTTCATATTTTTTCATTCGATAATGAATTTATTAAAATTTTGATATTTGGAATTTTTAAATATACTTAAAGACTGTTGCCTTAAATCTCTTAAGATTTTTTCTTCATACTCAAGAAGTGTCTTAATGATACAAATTCCTTTTTTTTTTTTAATGTAAATCACGGTTTTTACAGTGAATAATTTTTAAAATATTTTAATATTCCTCATTCAAAATTCGAAGGAATGCACCTGTATGATGATTTTACCATAAAATGTTATGATTGAATGTATCTATAGGTAAAAGTTAATATTTTTTAAATTAGAACGATGTTGTTTATGAATATAGATTCACGTAGTTTACATTTTCATTATTGAAATATATGAATAGTAAATACCTATTATATAGTAATGTTGTTTGTAGGTAAAATCTATTTAAATTGCTTTTGAATCACAAATTGTGCTAGTTTAATATTTTAGATGAATAATGATGGTAGTAAATATTCGTTTTTGGTAAATTAGTATAGAATTCAACATCCAGTTTAATCATAGCTGAATTATAGAGTTAAATTATAATTGCAATTCATAGAGTATAGGTTTGTTGATATCATATATTCCATAAATAAGTGTAATCCAATAAGCACAAATTTCAATCCAAACCGTTACTACGTATAATAATTGTACCTTAACAATAAAAATGAAATAAACATTTAAAGAAAGGATTAAAAAATTGACAATTTCATTAATTATATTATTTATATCCTTTTAACATATTTGAAAATTATTGAAATTATTTTAGAACCCACTGAATTGCATTATTTTAATATTCACAGCTACTTTCTCGCCACTGCATTCATGTGTATTTAAATTGCCAGGGTTTTGATTTCTGAAAACACAAAAAAAAAAATTCTATATGTTATTACTTATTATACATTGCTAAAAATAAATAAGATAGTAAAATAAATAATACTGATTTATAATCAACAGATATATCTTTCGTATTAAAAAATTAGCTAAAAAAAGAAAAAAACACACACACTCAATTCATTTTTTTTTTTTTTTTGTCAATCAAAATTGTATTGATATTTTATTCACTATAGATATAGATAAAATTGAATTAACAAATTCAAAACATATTAAATATACAGTATACCATTTTATTGTCTATACAGTTTAAAAACTATATAACCACTCAAATTCACCTCATCAGTCTGCAGTCCGAACCGTCTGAGGGTTATAAATTATAGCGTACCTGTTACGTTTTCAAAACGCTGTTAAATAGTAAATACAAAATATGTGATTTAATTAAATAACACATCGATAGATCGTTACAAAACATACTTAATATTTTATAGTAATTATAATATGTACATATATGTTTTTATAATCTTCAGTAATTTAACTTAACCGTTTCATCGAAACGTTTTGTTTTTATGGGTGTACAGTGTTTTGTAATAGACAAACCTTTATAAAATGCATGCATTGTAATAATATTGTTGTGCGTCTTGCGTTGTCCAAGTATTTTGTACTACATGATGTACATTCAACTTTTTGAATCTATACGCATGTCTAATGTTTTCATATATTGTCTACACAGACGTTATGAATATTAAAGTTTTGTCAGAATACGGTAAAGGGTTACAGGATACAGGTACTATACACTAACGCTCTAAATTATCGTTTACATTGTACACTGTATTAGTTATTATACACGGTATTATTATGATAATTACTATACAAAAACATTTTAAGTTTCAAACTAATTTTGTTCAGTATACTAAAATAATGTCCCAAGTCCTTAAAAATGATTTTATACCCGTTACATGCATATATATATATATATATATAAAGTATAAACATTAAACATTATTATTATTGCATATGACATAATTTCGGTTAGTTTACATAGAAATTTGGAGTATGTAATAAAATTTACTAAATAGAGAAATAAACAAATTAATAGCACAATTAAATAAGGAAATAAATGGACAAAAAATACACGAGTACAGAGTAACTAAATTTTAAGTATTGATTAAAATGGTAACAATAGTTCACAAAATCTACGAATGTAAATGTAATTTTAAATTTTTCATCTAAATGATCGCTTTTGTTCTATTTTATGACATTTTACAATGGCACACATTAGACAAATTGCAATCAATGGATATCAAACGAATTAAAATAACCCACATAATATAATTTACATATACATTTAACTTATATTTTGGTCTACGTTTATACTCACAGTTTAAAAAATACACTATTAGGTTTCTAAATCTACATCGAAAAAAAATCTTTATTTTTATTATATCTTCGAGATGGGGCAAAAAAGTTTTTTAAGTATTGGACGGAATTCGATTACAAGTTATGTTCGTACGTTTATTTAAATAAAAATATTGAATGGGTTTTAGTGTAGGCAATCGTGATGTATAAATAAATCGCATTGAAATCCTGTCGTCAGACATCGAGGGATTTGAACAAAACGGGATTTGTATAAATATTTTACGCAAACCGTGTACGTAATATTGTAGAAATATATTATAGTATTACGTAACAGGAGACTGTACCAAATATTATATGTCAAATATTTATCATCTATCCGTTGACGACGGCGGAAGCAGAAATGCATTTGCGTGTGTCATCGTTAAACCATTTTTGTCCTACAAACAAACAGAAAATATAATATTCTGATGCTATTGTGCTTATTACGTATACACATAACTCATACACACACATGCAATAGTGTAATATAATAAATATATGTATATATATATATACGTCCGGGCATAGGATTTACATAAATGAACGCCGCCGTGGCAAATATGCAAATCTCGTTTCGGATACGATAATATTCTTTCACAGTCGTCGCCACTGAAGCCGCCACCGCCGCGGCAGCCGTTGCGCAGATGTATTCGCGCAAAAACCAGCGCAAATAATTTGTTTAAGCCTTTCAGAAAATGGAAAATTCTGGGCGGACGTCGCTGTTTGTAATGTATGTATACAGAATGCACGACGTTCTTTATTCAGCTTAACTTTTTTTTTATATATATATATATATACGGCGGACGGAAGGACGGAAGAATGGGTGGGCATACATCTGCCAAAGAATCCCTTTTTAAAACCCCTCGCCTTCAGGACGTACATCTAATAACGTGTGGCGAGGAGAAAATAATTAGAGAGCCGAAATAATATCGTAAAGCTCTCTTTCTCGCTCTCTCTTTCTTTTTCTCTTTTCTGCACCGAATCGCACCTCCCTCTACCCGCTGGTCGTCATTTTCACTCCGCGGTGCCACAAGGGTGCTGCAGGGTAGTTTCCCGGGTTCTTTTATTATAATGAAAGAACGTATAAAAGATGTTTTTCGATTAAAACGAGAATGAAGAGCCCTCTTTTTCTTCGCGTCGCGCTCAATCCTCCCACCACCTTCGCCATCTCCTGCCCACGCCCCCGGCACGCCGACCCTTGCAAATTGCACCCTTAATGTATATTCCTTGTCCCTTTTCTGTTTTTCTGCGCGCGCGTTTTCTACATTTCCCCTCACTCACAACCCAGCCTCTAATAACCCTCTCGTTTTTCTTCCTCTCTGTCACATAACCACTCCCCTCCAGTCACTATTACCCACCGAGTTCTTCATTTAATTTCATATTCCTCGTAAAAGTTTCCTACAGACGAGTTTTCTAAAAGGTTTTTTTTTCTCTCTCACCTCCCCCTTTTTCTCTATCACACTCTTACTCTATTATCTGCTGACACTACGTCGACGTCTTTCTATAGAAATTTTCTTTGCTTGAGAACTAAGACACATGGCTCTTTTATACATTATATGATATAATTATTTATAATTCAAATTTATTACGTACAATTTGTTCACGAAAAAAGGTCCACGCATGGTCCGCTAGTTGGCCGGTAAATTTTTAGTGATCGTTCGATGTTTTATATTACAAAATAATATCGTATAGTATGTCATTCTTATAAATAGAAATACAACAGCTGATACTATTGAGTTTTTCCAAAATTTTTGTGCTTTAATAATGAATATACATTTCATATATTATGCATTTAATGGAATCATAATATTAATGTGAAACTGAAACTTTAGATACGTCCGGTATGACTTTCGTCTGACGAGTACATTATTAATGTGGACGTATTCAAAACGTGACCTTTGGTTCATACGTCTAATTTGAGACTTTACTAATAAATTATTCATATCCATAATAAACCGATTCTTATTTCACAATTAAAATATAATAAAGACATATGGTCATTAATGCATTAATGGTAATAATAATATATACATATAATTTATAAAGTGTGCTATAATAATATATAAGAAACTTAAGATTTTAAGATGTAAGCTAAAATACTTAATGATAAATTGGTAAATTTAATACAGATATGTTTGTTAAATTTACGTAACTATTGAATAATTACACTCATGATTTAATTATTTTAAAATGTAAAATAAATAGAAAAGTACTTAACGTTTAAAATATTATGTTATTAACAAAATAGATTTCAATATTTTAACATTGCTTATAAGTTGTTTAAATCAAATGAATAAAAATGTTTACTGTTTTTTTATAATTTAATACGCTTGTGATATTTAATTTTAGTTTAAAATCGATATATTTTGTGACATACATACAATTAGTAAAACTTGAATAAATGTGTAATGTATATTTCGAAGATATTCAATACGTTTAAAATGTAAAAAGTGTGTGGTTTTTTTTTATGACTAAAATATCAGAAAAATCAAAAAAAAGATCATGTTTTTTTTATGTTATTTTTTGAATTTAAATATATTTAGTAGGTACCTAATCTATCTATTGCCTTTCTGCAAAAATATTACAATTTTAAAACTAAATACATTTTTATTAGTTGCAATTTAATTGTAATAAATATTATAAAAATAAATATAAAAACTTCCAATATTAAATGTTAATTTGTTATTTTTGTTTAATTTAATTCGAGAAAAAACGTATTTTTTAAATTTCCTAAGCCCGTCAAGAATGTAGTATAGTTATACTGTCACAAAAATTCGTCATTAAAATTATAGGCTGATTTTTTTGATGAATAAACGGAATAATTGAAACATTTATTAAGCAAATTGAAACTAATTAATTTTATTGCTATATGCGTACGAATTAATTTTTATACCTCGAAAATCCTATGCTGAAGTTTTGTATTATTTATATATCAATACCTACTATAATATTATAATCATAATAAGGATATTATATATTATTTACATATTATATTACTTATGTTATATATTATAGGCCAGAATCGGCTCAGAAAGCATGACTACGCGCACAACCGATTTGACGCGTTTTTCGACAGAAAATTAAACAGACGAATTAATACTGACATCACCGCCTCCGGTAGACCTTTTGGGTTGATTACGGCCTCGGGAAACAAACTAATTAAAATGAACGAAATTATTGTACATATTATATAGATATACTACCCCACAACGAAACTGAGAATTCTACCGTCTGCAGTATGCTTTATTCCTGGATACTTAATGATATACAATATTAATATTCAAGTCGTATCTATATGATAAAGATTTTTTTTTTTTTTTGCTGTGAACCACGAAATTTTAATATTATATCGTATTGATGTTTAATCATATAAACATTTTATATTTTGTCAATTTGTCCGATCTTTGAAAATATAGGTATAGATCTTCTGTTTCTCATCAATGACACGGCGATATAGTGTATTAATGTATTATGTATGTTAATGCACCAAAGAACAGCTTTATATATAAAATATATATGTAAAATAATAATAAGTATAATATAATATTGAGTATTGAATGTATTGATACTGTGGCGGTGGCGAGTTCACGATTTTATATTCATACGCAACCACCAACTGTCAATTGTTATAACAATATATGATGTGATTTCTATTGAAATTTTGTACTCGATAATTATTAGACTCGTCAGTTTTGCATCGTCTAATATAAAATATTAGATATTGCGTTAAAAAAAACTACGCCATTTTTTTCGGCGAGTACACCGTACAAATGGCACCCAAATGGAACGTTCCACCCTCATGCGTGTGTGCACCCAGACGGAGGGTGGAAAAAAATACGCGTCATCCACCATTATCGGTTTAATTGGTTAGCCATAATCGATTGCTGCAAATCGGCGTCGATGGAAGTGGTAGCTGTTATACTGTAATAATATTATGTACTCGAAACACTACAAAGGATGTTAAGACGATATCTTTACCGATAAATACAATTTAAAAAGTCACGATGAAGTATGTTATGCTTTATACGTAAATATTGGAATTTTTAAAATATTTGTTACAGGTTTATTCATTTTTATACCGTTAAAAATGAGAAAAATTCACTTAATATCCTTTTTAAACATAATATTATAAATTATAATATTAAAAGCACCTGGTAAGCGAGTGTTTCCAAGCTCGAAATCCAATTTAAACCTTTTTTTTTTTTAAATAATCACTTTTTTAATTATAATTTTCATATACAAAAACCTTAATCTTTTATATACTTGACGCTTATGTATTAAGTCTTCTAAAAATAATATAAAACTATTCTTATGACAACAACATACTTTTGTATCAATCGCTACTAAACATGGAAGGTACAATTATCTAAAGCAAACCAATCAAATAAAATAAAAATTTAGTTTTTTAATTGAAAAAAAAAAAATTAAAAATGCTGTGAGAAATATTATATCCAAAAAATAACGTACCTATAAGTATATACTTATAAAAGAGCATAAAACCCCATGTTTCGCGTTACCAATGAATCAAGTATCGTCGTATCGAATAATAAATGAAAACAAAATATTCTTTGTGGTTTTTCTTTTGTGTTTTCTATCTTTGTTTTAAATTATTCTGTACGCAAAAACAATGTCGTGTTATACTAAAAAAAATATCCAAACAAAAATATAAATATGTTTTTTCTATAAGTCATTCTCTTTTGTTAATGATAAATGTTTGCTCTTCGGTTATATTTATCTTACTCCTGTTCACTTGTATAAACCCATAATACACTTTTCAAATCACAAAATCCCGACCTCAAATTATAGGTAATATAATATTAAACGTAAGCAAAAAATAACTATTTAAAATAGCTAAGCGAAAAAACTACGCTTAAAAACCTTGTTATATGTAATATTCGCTCATTAACATGAGAGAAAAGGGGGTCGTTTAGACGTGGCATCCCGGAAACAATAGGGGACCCTCTAGAATCACAGGTCATTAATGGAAAACAATACAACCTGAACACATTCGCGTTAATAAACCACTCACCTGCGATTGTTTTCCGTGTTGTTGCGCCCGTACAAGTGTGCCGTTGTTCTACGTGCGATAGGTACTTGTCAGACTAGATTAAATTAAAAAATAAAACACGTATACACACTCGCGAACGTATTCATATATTATACGCGATAAAATAATGTGTGTTTTCTCACCCCTTCCCCCTATCTTCTCGGCGCTAATTTGATGTTTTTAATAAGTTTTTACAGCGTTTTGGTGCCAGTATACTTTTGATTAAAAAAAAAAAATTGACAATTTGCTGAATCAATGTGTTATAAGTGTTAAATGTTTTGATATAAACTGAGCAAAGTGGTTACAAAAAAAACGATATGATTCCGTGTCCTCAAGAATACAAACAAACCACACGCGCTTCCTCGACGACCTCCTCGTAAACACGTTATAATATGATATTATGTTATTGGTATAAAAAAAAAAAAAATACAAAGTCGACAAAGTGAATTAGTCAAATAAATCACACCACCACTGAAATAATTATAGTTATTCCCATCAGATTTGTGCGTTTTCGATCGAAATCAAAATTATTTTCCGTCAAAACGATAATGTTTGACACGGATAAAGCTCATCTCTGTCGTTTACACGACACGACTTAACCGAAAACAGACCGAAAAAAGATCCCATACCACCTACGCATTATGGTTTACAATAATGATTTAATCAAGAGCGCACCTCGACACGTCCGTCGCAGATATATCGACGTTCGGCGAAAACGACTTCCGTCTGGCGTTTACCGCGACGATCGTCGTCGTAGCAGTAGTACCGAATCGTACTCGTACGGTATAGATTGAACGGCACGGGACTTTCCAAAACCGCAAAACCTCAAACGACACCTACCCCCCCAAAAAAACGTGACGATTTCGGGCTGGCAGAGTTATATACCTATATAATAATCGTAAACGAACGCGAGCGGTGTAATATCATAATATGGAGCACCTAACCATGCGCAATGCTCGTACATCGTTTTCGACGTGACTTACCCGGGCGACGGCGGGCGGCACACGGCCGTGTCTCCTGCGGACCAG
The DNA here is from genome assembly GCF_002803265.2 of Melanaphis sacchari. Lineage (NCBI taxonomy): Eukaryota > Metazoa > Arthropoda > Insecta > Hemiptera > Aphididae > Melanaphis > Melanaphis sacchari. The sequence continues at coordinate 300,585 of NW_020270481.1, read as the reverse complement.
CACCGGCCTCCAGGACGGTGTACGGAACGAAGACGACTGCGCCGGGACCGGACCGGATTTCTCGGCGCGGTTCCCACCGAGACGCGCCCGGACGTGCGTGTGTGCGTCGAAACCGGGTACGCGCGTATCGTGGGGGACAACCGGCGTGCTCATCCCTCTGTTGTGCGCGGTGCGCGCGGCGTTCGGCGGGGCAACCGGTTTGCTGGGAAGACGATCGGCGCGGCGCACCGGTCAAGCGCAAAGGGTTGCACAACAACGGCTAACCGGTTTGGCCCCATTGTCCACTCGCGGGGTCGTAAATAATAATAATAATAATAATAATAACGATAATAATACCTATGCACACACACCTAACCGCCTTTAAGTACGAAAAACTGGTCTTCGAACGCCGTTGCAGACGCGCTAGGGACAGTACAATAATATAATTGTTGCTCGACGTGTCCGCGCGCGGTGCGTGTCGTCCGAACGGCTCTCGCGGACCGCCGCCGCGGCCGCGGCCGTTCAATGGCCGGAAGCGACGTTATGACCCTAATATTCTCACGAATTTCAAAAGGTCCCTCTGCCTTTTATTTTTTTATTTTTTTTTCGTGTGCAATCCGAATTTAACGTCCGCGTCCGAATAACAACAGACGTACCTACGTGTACGCGATAATATTAATATAATAATATGTATACGCGGGCACATGCAGCGTACGGTTGCTCCATCGGCACCGTAAAATATTTCCGAAACGCGTCGTCCGGTACGGCGTGCGTGACGGGCCGATGATATGCCGGCGGGATATCCGCGGTCGGTTGGTCGAGGACAGTCGCGAGCTGTTACGTTTTGCTATTATATTTGGCGCGACCGTTGAGAGAAATATTGTATTATTTGTACCTGAGAGGCGGAAGGGATCATCAAGTCCGTTATCGTAACTTTTCAGAAGAATCGAAAAACTGTTTTTCGCCTATTTTTATTGTACTTAATTCGTTGGTGTACACTCGATTTAAAGATTGCACCTACGAGGTTTGTTTTATACGATAGACTTCAATATTCTCAATAACATAAATATTTTTTCTTTTAATTTTAACTTGTTTAAAACTATATGAAATATCGAATGATATCGACGCGCGGAAGACGTGAAAACATTGACACTGTTAAAAATTAAAGTGATTATTTATCGGATAACTCCGATAAAGTATTCCGTTTTTACGAGGTATGACACACGAATTATTTTTTTGTTTTAAGTATTTACTATTTTAATGATAATGTTTTTATACCTTAAAATTTTTTTACAGCCGATCATGCATGGTTTTCCGAACGTTTTTCACAGTCTTAAAATATGGTTAAAATTCGATGGGTAGGTTTTGGTGTATTTTTCAACGTTTACTCGTAAGTCGTAGCAGTAAAGCGAGGTACTGTTTGTACTATGCGCCGCATTGTTTTCGCACATCCTACTGTCGAGTGTATGCACGTACAATATACCTGTGTACATTGGCTCACACGAAACCTACGATAATGTTCTCATCACCCAAACAAATTTAAATACACCAAAACGCTAACACTTCATCGGTATAAGCGATTCGAACGTATATTTCAATACGTATTAGATGTAATATTTAGATGGCGTAGAAAATTAATAAGTTTTTCAATATTTATTATTATTGCAATACTCCTTATTACAAGAAGCATTCAGCGTTTGTCACGCGGAATCAATACTTCTGAGGGTTTGTATTGGTTAATACTTATTACTTGACGAATTCACCGAACACCCGCCACAGTAAGTTATGTGTTTTTAACACAACATAGTAATCAATGAAATATAATAAATTTACAAATAACAGACACGTGTATTTCTGCGAAACATTATAAAAAATATTCGAGGTTCAATAATGTCGAAGTTGAGTCAGTTGTATTAGTGGAAACGTATGAAAGTCCCTTCCAGGAATTTCTGGTTATACACTGCCAAAATTAATCGATCGTTATTGACGTTTGATATACATCAGAAAATACAGAATTGCGATAAATAATAACTGCTAAACAAGAAACACTATTTTGAAGAAAATTCAAATTTAAATAATAAGTACGTCGTAAAATATTACCTATGGATGATTGAACTCAATAACAAAACGACATACGATGTCGTTAACTAAACACGTCCTTCTGACAGAAAACATAAAACTCAACTCGGTGTTTCCATCACAGTGAATTTTAAGCTAAAATTAGTGATTAAATCACATGATAACTTTAGATTATTACGAAACAATATTAATAGGTATATCAGCTATTATAATAATATTAAAAACTAATAATAAACATTTAGTTGTTGAAAGTTAGATTTCGATAAAAAAAGTTAGAACAATTAAATACAACTTTTTAGATAAAGCCTTAAAGGTATCAGGTACAAATTAATTATACGTTTAAAAATGTTAAATATATGGTTTTATCTATTATATTTTAATGTTATTCGCTGATAAAATAACTGGAAAAACATCTAGGTAACTCACTATATTTTTAAAAATATTGTTTAAATAAAATAACATCATCGTATATCGTTATAATTTATAATGTTAAAATAATAATTATAATATTATTTATTGCTCTTTATGTATCATCCGCATTTTATATTATTTTACTAATCATTATTATAACTGTACAGATTCTCATTAAAAACGTTTCCGGTTTCGCCAATAGAACAAATTATAAACAATACACATATTTTGTTTCACGAGTAAATAAATAACATGTTTTGTTATACGAGTAAATAAATAATAACATGTTTCGTGCTCTTTAAAACATATAAGGTTTGCGGAATAACGCCTACGATGTAAAACCAACAGGTGTATAATTCATTGTTGTTCTGAACTTCTTAATTAATACACCGAAGACACGAAACGATCGACCAGCAGATTATTACAGATTGCAGACTAGAAATGTGCAAAACTATCAACGTATTAACGGGTTTCCTCAGCTCCAAAAAAAAAAAAACGTTTTTAGCCCTCCTTGGCATTTAAAAAATGCTCGCTAAAAAAAAGAAAAAAAAGGTACCGTGCGTTTAATCAATTATTATAATATAAATCGTCGTATAGTTAAATTTTAAGCTATTTAATACACTAATATTTTTCATTAAATGTACCTAATTATTAATCATTCCAGTTTTTGCAGAAAAAAATCATAGCGATGCGCGGAAATACAAAGTACTCGTATGTGTATGTTTTTTTTTTTGTTTGAGAAAAATTAATACGTAGGTATACAATCGTCTTTGTCATAACATGCTTTCGATGATCTAACTATATTAAACAAAACTCCTATAATAAAGACAATAAGATTAATGATTTACTGTTGGTGATAACGATATTTTAAATGTATTCGCATCTAAATACAGGCGTATTTAACTGTAAATAATTAAATGTACTTGTTGTAGAATAAAAATATAAGCTTATTTAATTAGTAATTACTTATATTCAGTTGATAATAATTCCTTTTTTATGATTTTTTAGAAACTTTTTTACGTTGGCTTGTTTTGAACTATGATTTTTTTTTTTTACTATTGCCCCTGATACAGCTGTAATTACGCACATCGCATACACACAGTACAGAATTACAGAGCACACAGAAACAACTCGTTTTGTAAATTCTATTTCTACATTGTATATAATATATATGTAATTAGACAAGTGATTTAAGTGTAAAGAATTGCGTAAAAATCTTCTCTAATTCAAGTCCACGACGTAGGCGCTTGTTAATAAAATGTGTCGTATCGAATGCTGGTGACTTTGGTTTGTTTAGAATACTAGTCCCGATTGAGGAGCATATTTAAACCTACTGTACAGATATTGTGTCACATTCATGTAGCGAAACGCTATTTTTAGCTTTTTGCTGCGGTGACGCTACCTAAATGTTGACCATAGTCGAAGTCAGTCCATCGCCACTGATGGGGTGCCATCTGAAGAAAACAAAATTTTACGGTAATCTCGTACACGATTATCGGTACAAAGCCGTTGCTAAGAAAGAGCTACAGCAGTAGTAAAAGTATATTTAATGTGCACATATATAAATATATACGCTATATAATAATATCAGCGGGGACGGAGGTAGTGGTAGCGGATCCGTTTTGATGGGCGCAATTCTTCTTCGCCAGATGCTTATCTGTTATATTGTAAAAACCCCTGACGGCTTGACAGACAGTGAAATATGAGGCTCGGGGATTTGTTCTACCGTTCTTTTTGTGCGTGCGCGCGCCCGAGATGTTCCACGCCGTCGAACCCTGCCGCTTCCTTTTTGCATCCAAAAGGAAACACACCCTGCACTGTTCACCCACCCGCAGTATACCGCCGTCCTCATGCCCGTCCGGAGTCCTTGTCACACTCTCCCTACCACCACCACGTCCAATGAGCTTCTCACCCGCCGGCACACTCGGTCGTCACTATATATTCCGTCTTGTATCCCACCGCAACGCCCCACCTCACCCATCGTAATATCATCGAGCTTTCGTTCCAAAAATCCTTCTTCTTCTTCTCTAGACACGAAACTCACACCCCCATCACGACCGCCTTCCCCGCCCTACACCGTCGATCCTAAATCCTTACCATCGGTCCATTATTTATCACGCTCTCTTCTCCCCACCTCGCCGACCAACATGACTAGGTTTTCGCCAGAAAATGCGGCCATTTGTTTGGGAGCTCGGGAGGTTATGGCTGACGCGTTCGCACAATGACGCCGTTGCGCTTTTCTTACCCAAAACAAACGGATGCTATTAATATTGTATGTTTTTGAAACGTTTCGTTTACCCGAAAAACTGACGCTCTTGCACAAATCCGCCAGACCCACCACACTGTGATTGATAGACGCCACTGAAGCCATACCACTACCACACTCCTACCAAGAATACAATCGGTAACATCATCTTTTCATCTGCCGCCGAAGCTACCGCCGCTATTACCACTGTTTCAATTATACTACGTATGTAAACGTGTGACTTGATTGACAAAAATCGTCACTTTCAATTGCTTCAATTGCGTGAGAACTGAAGACTCAGCGTGTGTAGAATGCTAAAGACGGTCTTGTCGATCTTAAAAAAACATTTGTCATACATTTATTTACATTTACAGTGTACAATTAGTTCACCAGTATTTTATTTCTACAGTAAAACCTTCTAATCGAAAAACTCAAGTATAGATATTAAAAACTATTTATTTATTTCAAAATACTACACGTACACACACATAGATTTTATTATAATTCATTTTATATTTTATGGCAACTCGTTTTACTGATTAATTATTCTAATGCGCGAAAAATGTACACATTTTACTCAAATTTAAAAATATTTCATGCTGTAATATTATAAAAAATATACAAATATTTTATGAATTTTTTGTGAAAAAACAGTAAGAATAACTGATGAAACAATCATATATTTCAATATTTGTTTATTACATAACAGCTATTGATTATAAGATATATTATGATGAAATAAGTTAATTTAAAAATCTGTTTTATTTTACATGTATTGAGTTATGAATTTGATATTATACTGACATATAAAATTATTATTTTTTTTAAAGGAATTAAACGTATTGTTACACACGAACTTAATTAATATAGATGATCAAAAATAATTTTTGCAGTACTTAATTTAATTAGTTTATAAATCGTTTTTGGGTAAGATTATTTCAGAAACATACCCTTTGAAGATTTAATTAATCTCACAAGAATAAATAAATATAATGAGTGGAGAAAATCAATTATAATTCAAGTCAATAGCATTATTTTATTACCTTTTTACAATATTTCCAATCCGTGCTGTTAAAGAGGTATTCATTTTTAGAAAATCCATATTTTTTATAGTACAAGATTATCCATTAACCGCATTGTAAATAAATACATATAGATTCGAACTTATTTAGTTATTCAGTTTAAGATTTTTATAAAATATACGATTTTATAATAAATTATATTTAACTTAGTATTGTTTTATGAATTAAAATAAATTATAAATTGTATACCAGATCATTGACTGTTTTGACGCATAAATTACTATACGTCTATAGCCATAACATATTACTCACTAGTAATATAATAAATCGAATGGATAATTTTAATTTTTTTTAAATCATTATATTTAAATACTATATTTATTAAATTATTTAATCTGACTTTTATTACATTGCAATTATTTATATAAAATAAACTATAACTTTTAAAACTTTTTGAAGAAAAAAAAAATCGTAAAATAGTTCAATAGTGTCATCAGAAACTTTATAAGAGCATAAAAAAACTTTTTTTTTATAAATATAAATATAATTCATATATAAATAAGGGTATATAATCAATAAAACTAATTTCTTTTAGTTATTGTTCAAGTTCCAAACTAATGAATTGGCTATTAAGTAACTTTAAATCCATTATTGTTATCAGTCAGGGTTACAAGAACTTAATGTATACGTTTTGAAATAATATATTTATTTAAAAAAATATTGTATGTATAAAATGTTTTCAACATTTCAAATACTGTTCGGTAAAAAAAATACGATAATTTAATATTATGCTTAATATTTTAATAATAGATTCAAATACAAAATGGCTGAAAACGTGCTTACAAAAAAATTAAAGTTATTTTAAATAATTTATAAAATATTAAAAAACTAATATTATTCATGTATTACTTTATAGAAAATATTTACAATAGAATACAAGTATTGAAATAAGTATATTACATATGAAGTCAAAAATTATATAGCTAATAAATAGTTATGGTAATTATATTTTACCTATTACATACTACTCGTATATATGGATAACATTTTAAAATACGTAAATTAATATATTTTTAACAACGATTTTCATAATAATCTTTACGGTTGCATAATATTTATTTATATATTTCAATAAATCTTTGAGGTACACAATTTAATTTTCAGTTCCATCAGTGAATAACTTATTAAACGGGTGCTCAAAATAATATCAAGTTGATTAAAGTATATTTTTCACTTATTTATAAACGCCTAACAGGAAGACTGTCGCTAATTATAATTTTTTTTTTCATGCAAATTTTTTATTTTTTTGCTATTTTTTCGCCATAAATTGCATTTAGAAACAACTATATGTTTATAATATGAACAGTTTTTACTAAACCCGAAAATTCTTTATAAAAACGTTTTACACTTGTGAAAACATTCACTGCAAGTTTCACAATGTTTAAAATGTTTAAATGATAATTATGAAATTTTACAAAGTGTTAGAAATAAATATATAATTTTTCGTTTCTAAATATAACTCTTTTTATATCATTAATTTTGAACAACAATTAAAGTCTATCTTGGTAGATGTTGAATAAATAATTCTGTAAAATCATATGAACGAGAAAAATCAAAAGTAATGAAATAGGTACCTACTTAATACGGCGAATAAATAAGAATGAATCACAAAGACAAATGGTTTAGTGTACAATCGTAGTGGTGAAGGAAATTACAAGTATTAAAGTATTATAAGAACGGAAAAATACATTGATTGTAATGATTTCTTTACAAATCTGAAAGACGGTTGAAACGATAAAATCTATAATCAATTGAAGGTACATTGTATAGGTACTGTAATAATATGAGATGTAAAACAACAATGTTATATTTTTACTGTTTACGTGATCGAAATAATCAAATTAGTGGTATGTAGCATATATTATTGTAGCAACTAGATGCACTACACTTTACACCTATATGTAATAGTTTACTAATTATCAAATTCGTTGTTTGACGCGTAGATAATTTTTTGACAGACAACTCTCGAGGGTTATGAATACAATGCAACATAAAACGTCATCTATAAGTTTGGACTTCAATAGTCACAATCACTTCGGGACAAGTATAGTATAATAGTATTTACTACACACACGTCAACGGCATTTGTGAATTTATGATTTTGAACATACCTAGGTTACACGATAAAAAGAAAATAATACAATGTAGATACATACATTTTTTTTTTTTAATTTTATTAACCGTTTTCAACTAAACTTTTTTTTGTTTTGTCCGATATTTACATTATTCCGTCGGGCAGCTGTTGAACTGAGCGTATTTCAACAGGTCCGGAACGGCGATTTTCCGAGACGCCTCTGGGTGCTTTACGAACACATACGCCCAGTGTGGAGAAAAAAAACCAATAATAATGATAATAATATAATTGAAGCGACGGCGCTGGCAAAAACAAAAACGCCACCAAGACGAATTGACCATATGCTCATGTTCACCTGGCGTGTTTATCTATGCACGCAGGTAGTGACGTGAGAGACGTAAATAAAGTGGACTCATAAAAAATGGTTGATTGGCTACAGCTACAATATATGAAATGAAAAAATAAATATAAACATAATCAACCGAATCGAATAATTTCAATGTTATCGATATAGGTCATCGGGATCTAAAAATAAAAAAAATGGTTTTTTTTTAAGACTGTTGGTTTTTTCTAACTTTCGATAATGATTCTGACTCGGAATTTTTATTTACTGTTGTTCTGTTATAAATAACAACACTCGTCGATTAATTAATAATTATTATTTGTTTACTATAAATATCGTTTGTCGTTCGGGACATGAGCTCATATATTTTTAATTCAGACGATGTATTATATACTACCTATATCATAACAAAATAGTTCTTAGTCAATATAAAATACTATACAAGTTAATAATAATATACTAAAATTTAAAATTTTTATCAATAGCGGCAATTTTGATTTGTATTGATGTAGAAATAACATCAATTTAATTTGAACACGCCATTATATGCAAGCGTTGGCCTTTTATGCTGAAAATCGTATTTTTTGTAACACGACAAAAGCTATCAAGTGTAATAAACCAACGTGTTAAGAATAAATAATACGTTATATCGTGTAAAATTATAAAAATTATATAATATCTCTAGAAGCATTTAAATATACCTATTTTTCCCATAAATTACAGTTGAGTAGACTTGTACACTATTAAAGGCATTAGACATATTATACAAACAAAAACGTGTGATGCTATTTAAATTGTTATCCTAACATATATACAATTAAAACAAATATATTTTCCCGAAATACTGTTGTCATACACTTATGCTTCCTCGAGTGGTATGTTAATTGAGGTCTGGGACCCCATATGACAATCCTACAATGTACATATATGTTTGCCGACCTGGATCATACACTTATACTTAATATGAACGCCACACAAAATCATAGGAACGATTTCGTCGGAGCGTGGGTTGAATTTCTACTGCAGCAATGTATTGCTACTGTAACGGATTCCGTTTCAAATAACTTAAAAATTAACCTTTTTTTTATACATAATATAGTATCAAATTTAGGAGGTTATAATGAAAATAAATTATTGCAATCGCTATGCGTACATAACACGGACAGAGTAGCACTGTGATCACTTGTAGTTGAAAACGTATTCTATAATTACGTCAATAATGCGTGGTCTTTTTTATTTTATATTAATCGTGTATTTTTTTTTTGATGGTAATTTCTTTGTAATAATTCAAAATTTAAAAATGTTTAAACACGACGTATTAATACCAAAAATTAAATCATCTTAATTTTTTTTTTCAAATAGTAACAAATAATTATTTTTTAATTAATTTTATTAGTACTTTTTTTGAACAATTTATGGAAAGGAGAAATAATTAATTTTGGTTCAATTATATCCTTCTTAAGTATAATGAATAGTTTAGATTAAAATAATTATAAAGTCTGTATAATTCTCTAGGCCCTAAGTATCTCTTTTTTTTTTTAAACAATAACTTTTATATAAACTAATTAACAACAAATCAATTTTAAATCGAATCTCATATAATAAACTCAGTTAAATTCATTCTTTGTACAATTTTAATAATTATTATTTAAAATCAGGAACTCTACGATATTGTATATAATCAAGTACTTATATAATTTTCATTTAAATATTTAAGTTGACATAATGTGACGCATCTATTATTCGGAAACTAAATCACTGTTATCTTAAAAGTACCTATACAAACCTTAACTTATTAAGGTAATTAAAAAAACAGATTTTTTAATATCTAGTTTTTACACTGCAGTTACTATTTAATGTTGAATTAAACATGATGTGCGATAAGTTGTTCATCAACTCTTAACAGTACTTGGGTTATAGGTAACACATCTCGAGCTCGGCTCCATCAAACAAGGATAGCGATAATATCCAGATTATTATACAAATCGTTGGATCTTGCATGTATACAAATCGTAGGTGATCGCCAAATGTAAATGTTCCAGTGACCGACAAAACAAGTGTAACTGAAGCACGAGAACCTTACACTTACCCATCCAGTCGTTGAATCCAAACGAGTCTAACACCACAGAAAACACAATACCAGGTGACTTATGACACTCGTACGGAAGTCTAATAGAATATTCAGAACTATCTATAGTGCCAGATGTATGTTTCCGAAAGCCTAAGTGCAACTATTAATAGTGGATACCTCTTTAAAAAATTTACTATTCATGCATTAATTATATATTTTTATTTGTACTTGATAAAAGCGAAAACGACGGATTTAAAAAAATAAAACATTTTGACTAAGGAAGTACACCCTCATGGTTCACGTGTTCCTTTAAATCGAGCTACAATTAGAAATAAAACTGAGACCATAACATGTGGTTCAAATATAAGGATATAGTTAGTTTTATAAAATATTTTTTTTCTTAACTATTATTAAATATTCTTAATAATTTATCTCCTTCAAAATTAGAAAATTTTGGATACAAACGTAAGGTCACTAAAACAAGTTTAGTCTTGAGACCCCACGTCAGTGCATGCATCCTAAGAACCCCTTCTAAATCTGGTACTGGCTGTTTGGCAACAATACGAAGTGGTATAATTGTAGCATACAGTTGACACATCGTATCGGATACCAAAAGTAACCCCAACCGAGCCCGTCATCATGATCGCTGAAAAGGGCGCCGATATAGCTGTGAACAATATCGCTCATGATCATCGTCCGACAACCGGTGGTTACTGTCCACATCTGCTAGTGTTTCTTTCTTATTCTTTTTTTTTTTTATTGAATACTTTAATTTTTTA